>NW_012116599.1:11556312-11556784 GCF_000951035.1 Colobus angolensis palliatus
TGTCAAAAAAAAAAAAAAAGAAAAAAAAAGAAAAAAGAAAAGAAAAGAAAATGCTGCATCTACTGTGGAATATAGTATAGAGGGTCTTCAAAAAATTAAAGAGAATTGTCATCATTTCTGGGTATATACTCAAATTGAAAACAGGGTCTTGAAGAGATATTTGCACACCTGTGTTCAGAGTAGCATTATGCACAACAGCTAACACGTGGAAGCAACTCAGCTGTCCATTGATGGGTGAAGAAATAAGCAAATTGTGATTATATATAAAAGGAAACACTGGTCAGTCTACAAAAGGAAGGAAATTCTGGCACGTGTTACAACATGGATGAACTTTGAGGACATATGCTAAATGAAATAAGAGTCACCAAAGGACAACTAATTTAGTCAGGCGTGGTGGCGGGTGCCTGTAGTCCTAGTTACTGGGAGGCTGAGGTGGGAGGATTACTTGAGCCCAGGAGTTCAAGGCTGCAGC
>NW_012116599.1:11558254-11563838 GCF_000951035.1 Colobus angolensis palliatus
TACAAAAATTAGCTGGGCATGGTGGCACATGCCTGTAATCCCAGCTACTTGGGAGGCTGAGGCAGGAGAATCACTTGAACTCAGGAGGCAGAGGTTGCAGTGAGTCAAGATTGCACCACTGCTCTCCAGCCTGGGCAACAGAACGAGACTCTGTCCAAAAGGAAAAAAAAAAAAAAAAGGAAGCAGGGCGTGTTGGGATATGGAACATACTCAGGAAGCTGCAGGAGGAAGTTTCTAGTGATGGAGACCTAGGAAATTGTTAAGACTCTAAGAATCTTTGCAGTGAAACAGCTCCATTACTACCTACCGAGACCCGGGTACTCACTAGGGCCTGGACCCTGATCTACCCCTGTAAGGTGCATGGATGTGCTTTGGTCAAGGAATAGGCAGAGGCGGATATCCAGGCCTGCATGACTCCGTGAGTTTGGCGCGCAGGCACACACCTCCACTTGTTATATAACCCATTTGTGTAAGTTCATACTTGGCTCTGAGCCACTATTGTCTGTAGAAGGTATAATTGCCCTGCTAATGCTGTACAGGGGCTCTTGAGGCTCGGCTTGGCTCAACATGGCTAGACATGGCTCTTGTGCAGGTGTGCTAACTCCCAGAGAAAGAGCTAGAGAGCCAAAGCTGTCTGTCTTGCAGATGGACAGGAGGGAGCCAAGACATAGCTTGGCTCTCTCATGCCCAGAGACAGAAAGAGTTAAGCTGCTGACCCTGAAGGCAGTGGAGCGCTGGCCGCACAGGTGTGCATGGGAACTGCAGGACTAAGCAGCTGAGCCAGGGCAGACAGTGTAAAAGAGCTAGTTTGAGTAAGCTGCGTAAGAGAGCTGCTGCTGAATAAAACCATATTCACCTGCCTACGGCCCTCCAAGTCTTCTTTCTGCCTATCTACCCACTCCCCTCGGACTTCAGCATGGGCTGGACCCTTACCCCAGGACCTGATAACCCCTCTACTTACTGTCTGTGTGACTCTCTCCTTCTTTTCCTCAGTTTAGATTTCTGAGAGAGAACCTGATTGGCCAATCAGTTTCCACTCCCCTTTCATGTCAGGCACTCAGAGGTCAGATTCCAGCTGTGACCAATCAGCGGTGGCCGGGGAGTAGGGAACATGGCCGCCCTCACTAGCAACAACCTGATGCTGCTTCTTCCACCAAGGGCTGAGTGGGTGAGTGCTCCCCTCAGAGTGAGATTCCCTGCTGCTCCTGGAAAGGACCGAGTAGTATCGTGTACCTATTTTGCCCAAAGTCATACGGGTGTTAAGGGTCAGAGGCAAGTTTCAAGTCTTGGTCTGTTGACACCAAAGGCCCTTACCCATCTGTCCTTTTTTCTACATTGGCCTTTCAGAGCAAGGTGTAGGAGACACAGGAGGGTGGAAGGAAATTCTTTGGCCAAGACTGAAATATGGCCAGATGGTGGAAATAAAAAAGTATTATTTTGGTCACTTCTATAGAAGATACATTTACAAACTTTCTATCAAGAACAGTTATTAAGCCCCTAAACAAACAAAAATCCCTCACGCTACAGGATAATACAGGAAAGAAAGCCAATAAATCATTACCCAAATTTTGGAAAAGTGGCATGAATTGCACTTTACAAAGTCAAGGGAATGGAGTGAGGTCATCTTAAAAGGCAGAAGGCCCCTCAAATTACAGCCAGCTGTGCTCCGGCTCCACACCTGGCTCCACATGCAGGCTCGTCTGCATGAGAGATGAGCCGGGAATGGGATAAAAACCATCCCAGAACCCACAGGAAATGCAAGTCCCTCGCCAGGTAGAGGCTGAAGTAGGAATGCAATGATATTAGCAGCTCTTCAAACTCCATAGTTCAGTACATCTGAGAAATCCTCAAGGGCTTTTAAAGCTTTCTGCTCCTTTGGTTTGTTTTGTTTTTAAAAACTGCCTTCTCCCAACCTCTTTCTCTTCCTCTAGTCTCATGGTTACTTCCTGTTCCAGGCACCTGCACAATAGTCCCAATTTCCCCTAATTAAGACCCCTAAGTATTTGTCCTAAGTTCCGTTGGAGAGCTCTGTACCCCAACCTCCTCCACGAAAAGGGGCAGTTCATAGAGGAAATTCCAACCAAGACTACTTGGGTCTGAATCCCGTTCTCATTTTTACTAGCTGTGTGATCTAGATTCTATGCCTTGGTTTCATTTGCAAAGTGGTGATAAGAATAGTAACCACCTGGCTGAGTGCAGTGGCTCACACCTGTAATCACAGCACTTTGGGAGGCTGAGGCGGGCGGATCATGAGGTCAGGAGATCGAGACGAGCCTGGCCAACATGGTGAAACCCTGTCTCCACTAAAAATACAAAAATTAGCTGGGCGTGGTGGCGTGTGCCTGTAATTCCAGCTACTCGGAAAGCTGAGGCAGGAGAATCGCTTGAACCAGGGAGTCGGAGGTTGGAGTGAGCCGAGATCAGGCCACTGCACTCCAGCATGGCGACAAAGCAAGACTCCGTCTCAGAAAAAACAAAACAAAACAAAAAAAGAACAGTAAACACCTAACAGACTTGTTGTGAGGGTTAAAGGAGATGATTTATGTTTATTACTGCAGTGGCTGGCACATGGTAACTGCTTAATACATATTAGCTACTTTTACAGGGAAGTAGAGGATAGAAAGGAGTTGCATTTTTATCGGATAAAAACCCTAGACATGTTGTCCATTCCAGAGAAAGGTATGAAAAGGAATTTCCTGGAGCTGCCTGGTCTGGGGCGTGCAGGCATCCCTACTGGCATCTCTCTGTGGGTCTTTGCTTCTCCCAAGCATCATGGCTGAAAGGAATTCTATGAACTGTTGCCTTTCAATCTATTTCCAATCTTATGCGCATGTGCTTTGCTGCAAGACGATAAGGTGTCTCCCACTGGAGTAGGCAGAATGTATTTCTCGTGCTTTGGCCATTGAAGTGTGGGCAGAGTGACAGTATGTGAGTTCCAAAGAGCGTCAATGCTGCCACCCACCCCTCTTGCACTTTCTGCTTTTCACCTTGGGAAGACCATACCCCAGGTAGCCACTGGCCTCAGAAAGAGAGACACATGAAGAGAACTAAATGCAACCCAGGGCCTAAGGAGAGCTGCTCTGGCCAGCAGGCACATTTGTGAGGGTGATATAGATAATTGCTGCTCTAAGCCACGGGGATTGTGGAGTTTGTTATCCAGTAGGAGAACAGCAGAAACCTGGCGGATACAATGTTTTAGGCTCAAGGTGATTACAGCATGAACAGCAGAGTACATGGTTCCAGACATCCGATAAGCTGCCGTCCGGATAAACTTCTAACATCATGCCTTTCCCCCGCTGCCTGTATGCTTAAGTCCACTCTCCTTTGCTCTGCAGTGAAGGCTCTTCTCACTTGAATTGCAACCAAATTTTCCCCACCTGTTCCCTCCTCCCTTGGCAAATTTTCCGTCCCAGGAGCAGTGGCTCACATCTGTAATCCCAACACTTTGGAAAGCTGAGGCGGGAGGACTCGAGCCCAGGAGTTCGAGACCAATGTGGGCAACAAAATGAGACCTTCTCTCTACAAATAATAATACAAAAATTAGCCAGGCCTGGTAGCACATGCCTGTAGTCCCAGCTACTCGGGAGGATGAGGTGGGAGGATCACTTGAGCCTGGGATGTCGAGGCTGCAGTAAGCCATGATGGCACTACTGCACTGCAGCCTGGATGACAGAGTGAGATCCTGGCTCAAGAAAACAAAAACAAAAATAAAAAACCCAAAACAAAAACAAATACAAAAATCTTCCATTGCAGCGATACTTAAACCATGTGTAAATTTCTGCTCCTGACCGCTTTTCTCCACCTAACTCCTAAACTTCATGAAGACAACCAGCCGTCCCATTCATCTCCCACTTCTTGTAACACAGGTTGTCGGAGAGGAACGGGGCCCACCCCTGCTTCACTCACACCCTCGCCGTCACTCTGGTGCCTTCGCCCTACTCCACTCCATCCCTCTGGGTTAGAAGTAGGATGTGGTACCTACCTGCTTCTTATCCAGATCTCTCTGACATGGAGTCCTGGTGCCCTTTGTCACCCCATGTCAGCTCTGGGCACCCTCCCTGGTCCACCTTCATGTTAACAGGACCCAGGTGACTCCTGGCACAAAGAGGGATATTGGAAGCTGAGGGAACATTTCCTTGCAGGGGCAACAGAGACAGAGAAGAGTCCAGGCAGCCTTGAGGTGTTAATGGAGACTGACCTGGAGGCCAGGCCACGTTTGTTAATGAACCTGAGAAGCTGCTGAAGGAGGCCTGGGAAAGCCCTGACTTGACACCTGTGGCCGCTTCGAGCTCCTGAAGGCCATTCTCCCCTGGCAGGTGGATGTCGAGAAACGAATACATTCAAAGGACAGGGGGAAAGATATGGTTTGAATCTGTGTCCCGCCAGATCTCCTGTTGAATTGTAATCCCCAGTGTTAGAGGTGGGGCCTGGTGGGAGGTGGTTGGATCATGGGGGTGGATTTCCCTCTTGGTGCTGTTCTCGTGATAGTGAGTGCATTCTTGTGAGATCTCATTTAAAAGTGGGTGGCACCTCCCCGCTGTCTCTCTCGCTTCTGCTCCGGCCATGTGAAGTGCCCACTTCCCCTTTGCCTTCTGCCATGATTGTAGGTCTCCTGAGGCTTCCTGGAAGCCGAGCAGATGCCAACCTCATGCTTCCTATACAGCCTGCAGAACCATGAGCCAATCAAACCTCTTTTTCTTTACAGATTATCCGGTCTCAGGTAGTTCTTTTGTGAGAACGGACTCATACAGGGAGTGAGGACCTCTCTGATCAAAGAAAAGCAGCCACCTGGTTTTTGTCCAGTGGTTCACTGAAAATATTTTACTGAATAAAACTTTTCCTAACTGGCAAGAATGGTCTAGAAGCAGATTGCTCAAATAATGGAAGAAGTCCTCTTGAGACCA
This sequence comes from Colobus angolensis palliatus, assembly GCF_000951035.1. NCBI lineage: Eukaryota > Metazoa > Chordata > Mammalia > Primates > Cercopithecidae > Colobus > Colobus angolensis. The sequence goes on from NW_012116599.1 coordinate 11,563,159, forward strand.
AGGTAGTCACTGACGCCTTGACTTAGAACAGCAAAGCCACTACCAGAAAACCTGAACACGCAAGATCGCAGTTCACAATTCAGAGCAGAGGGCCTGCAACCCTTCAAGGCCTGAGGCCAGAGAATGCCGGAGGAGAGTTTTATTGCAGGAACCTAAATTTAACCAGCTGGAACTCTTTTTAAACAATCATCCTACTCATATATTTAAAATAAATTGTGCATCTTTTAGCAGACAGTCAGCATTTCGTAATTAAGATGGAAGATGGGACAGAGTGTTCTTGGCTGCATTGATCCCAGAATCCCAGGCTCCTTTTCAGGAGCGCTTAGCATGTGGTAAAGACATTTGCGAAGGTAAGTGTGTTTCAGGCCCGTCAGATTGGAGCCTGCATACCTACACAGCAAGCAGCCACCGGTCCACTGAGTGGCACAAAGGGAGAACTTTCCAAGGTGATGTCATTTTCTCCTGACGTTCTACCAGTAGCCTGTAGGGAGCAAGAAAGTTGGAAAGAAAAAGGACGTTTTAGAAGGCTTAGTGGATTTACCAAAATCTCCTGGTAAAAAATAATAAAATATTTAATAGAGCTACAATAGTTGAAACAGAGTGAAGTGATTAAAAAAGGAGCAGTTCAGGCCGGGCGCGGTGGCTCACGCCTGTAATCCCAGCACTTTGGGAGGCCGAGA
>NW_012116599.1:11566881-11567674 GCF_000951035.1 Colobus angolensis palliatus
CCCGTCTCGGCCTCCCAAAGTGCTGGGATTACAGGCTTGAGCCACTGTGCCCAGCCCACTATCACTTTCAACTATCCAATAGCTCTAGATGTTACAGGCAATAAAATTAGATAAGAAAAAGGAAATTGAGATATAAATGTTAGAAAATAAAAGATAAGTTATGAGGCCAGGCGCCGTGGCTCAAGCCTGTAATCCCAGCACTTTGGAAGGCCGAGGTGGGCAGTTGAGCCCAGGAGTTCGAGACTAGCGTGGACAACGTGGTGAAACCCTGTCTCTATAAAAAAAATACAAAAAAAAATTAACCAGGTGTGGTGGCACACGCCTGGTTAATTTAAAAAAAATTAAAAAAAAAAATTAACCAGGTGGGTTCGCAGCTACTCCAGGAGGCTGAGGTGGGAGAATGGCTTGAACCTGGGAGGTGGAGGTTGCAGTGAGCTGAGAGCATGTCACTGCACTAGAGCCTGGGCAACACGAATGAAACTCTCTCTCTCAAAAAGAAAAAAAAGGCCAGGTGTGGTGGCTTACACCAGTAATCCTAGCACTTTGGGAGGCCGAGGAGGGCTGATCACGAGGTCAGGAGATCGAGACCATCCTGGCTAACATGCTGAATCCCTGTCTCTACTAAAAATACAGAAAAACTAGCCAGGCATGGTGGTGGGCGCCTGTAGTCCCAACTGCTCAGGCCTGAGGCAGGAGAATGGTATGAATCCGGGAGGCGGAGCTTGTAGTGAGCCGAGATCGCGCCACTGCACTCCAGCCTGGCGACAGAGCGAGACTCTGTCTAAAAAAAAAA
>NW_012116599.1:11567859-11573003 GCF_000951035.1 Colobus angolensis palliatus
GCGCCCGGCCAGGAAATACTATTTTTAATAGAATTATTTGACAATAGAAGCCATATATATGTTCTACTATCTTCATGAGAAATGTTTATGCCATGCTTAAAGAAAATGGCAAAACTTTTTACCAAAGTCTTGACTAAATGAAAAGATACAATGTCCTTTCTGTGGTTGGAAAATCTTGCTAATATAAAAGTGTCAGTTGTACCTCAAATTAGTAAATACATTTAACACAATTGCTATCAAGAACTTGATGTGGGCTGGGCACGGTGCTCACGTCTGTAATCCCAGCACTTTGGGAGGCCAAGGCAGGTGGATAGCCTGAGGTCAGGAGTTTAAGACCAGCCTGGCCAACAGAGTGAAACCCTGTCTCTACTAAAAATACAAAAAAATAGGTGGGCATGGTGGCAGGCGCCTGTAATCCCAGCTACTAGGGAGGCTGAGGCAGGAGAATTTCTTGAACCCAGGAGGCGGAGGTTGCAGTGAGCAGAGATCACGCCAGTGTACTCCAGCCTGGGCAACAACAGCATAACTCTGTCTCAAAACAAAAACAAAAAACAAACAAAAAAAAACTCGATGTAATCTTAGACTGGCCAAATATGGTGACTCATACCTGTATTCCCAGCATTTTGGGAGGCCAAGGTGAGAGGACTGGTTGAAACCAGCCTGGGCAACACAGTGGGGCCCTGTCTCTACAAAAAACAAAACCAGAAAATTAGACATGGCTAAACAATAAAATAATGTTCTAGTTGAATTTATACCTGTATACATATACATACAAAGATCTAAAACTTCAATATGGCAAATAACATTATCTGGGCAAAATAATAGCAAAATACATGAGAGACAAGGAGTAAATGTGCCAAATATATAAAAAACTACTTTAAATCAATTAGAGGAAAATGGTCAAAGAACAAGTCATTCACTGAGGAAGAAATTCAGATGGCCAGTAAATACAAGCAATGGAGCTCAAAGGAACACACATGATCACAAATATCTGGTTGAGTATTGTTTATCTGATTGACTTTTTAAAACATTAAAATATCCATTTTTGGTGTGTAGAATCAGACACCCAGACATATTTTTTAACGAAGGCTTAGTGCTGAGTGGTGTTTTACAAAGGGCTGCAAAATGCTATCATGCATGATCCCATTTAATCTTCATAGCAATTCCATGAAATAGGAAGGTGAGATGTTACCCATTTTACAAATGAGTTTTGGATTCAGTGATGTTACCTTCCCAGTGTAATGGAGATAGGGGTTAACTTGTAGTTCGCTGAATGTTTATTACATTATCACTTTCTTTGGGCCATCATGATTAACTCTTTTTTCAATGAATTTCCATTACTTCAAAAGTTTCAGAATTATCGATGCTAACATATTATGCTCTCATTTCAGGGGAAGATGCGTTTAATGTCTTAGGAATCTCCAATTTTGTTTCTTAATGAAACAATCTATTCAGGGTAAAGCACAATTGATAGCTTAAATATCTAAAAGGAATGTGGAAATGACGGCATTATATTACTTCTTTAGTATTACAAGGAAGCGGTGAGTTATAGTACCACAGACATTTTAATGTATTTTAAAAATTTGTGAAGTTGATTAATTAATTGGTTAATTTCCTCCTTCAGCAAGTATGTTCTGAGGGTCTACTGCGGGACATGCGCTTTTCTTGACCCTGCAGATGCAGAGATGAGCAAAACAGGCAAAACTGCCGTCTGCAGGGAGCTGAGCTTCTAAATTTATTTTTGGCATATGATAAAATAATGTTTGTGCTAGTCGAAGTATAAAATACATGACTGTACCGCTAATATTTTATATAATTCAAACAAGATAAAAAGCAGATAATTCAATAAGCACACACTGCAATTAAAAGTACACAAAGATGCTCACTAGCTTTGCCTGAAAATTAAATCTGGGATTGTAGGTGTGTTAAGGTATCCTGCTAGAGGTTAAGTTTATATTTTGTTCCTCCTCTTCTTTGTGGTGTTTTTTTGTGTGTGTATGGAGACCAGTCTCACTCTGTGGCCTAGGCTGGTCTCGAACTCCTGGGCTCCTGCCTTGAGTGGCTATTGGGATCCCCCCAACTAGGTGCCGGGATTACAGGCATGAGTCACCATACTCAGCCCCTCCCCTATCAAGAAGGTGCCACCAGCCTGGGCAACATGGCAAAACCCCATTTCTACAAAAAATACAATTAGCTGCGTGTGGTGGTGCTGCCTGTCATCCCAGCTACGTGGGGCTGAGGTGGATTACTTGAGCCTGGGAGGTTGAGGTTGAGGCTGCATTGAGCCGTGGTTGTGCCACTGCACTCCAGCCTGGGCGACAGAGTGAGACCCTGTGTCAAAAAAAAAAAAAAAAAAAAAAAAAGAAGAAGAAGAAGAAGTGGGCGTTGAAAGGAATGTGACAATGGCCTGGGTCAGGGGGAGGTAATTAGATCCCCTTTGTTGCAAAAGGTTTAAAAGAAAAAAATCTGACCAACAATGTGGAGAGAAACAGCGAACCTTAGCTTTGGTTCTGGGAAGTTGGGCTTAGAACAGCTTCTGGGTGTCCAGGGCCAGCTCACCTGGGGCGTGGTCGTGCGAATGCACCACAAAGAGGCCGGCCCTAGTGACCCTGCTGGCTCAAGGAGCAGCTAGCTGGACAGAGCACAGACTCCTCTCCTGCTGTCCACGCCCATTCTGACCGCCAGGCGGCGCCTTGGTGCCTGGTGCCAGAGGCCGCAGGACCAGCAGTGGCTAAGGCCGGCGCTTACATTCCCAGGGATCACCCAGAGGGTACAGTCGTGGTTGTTGGGGACCCAAGCACCTGTCTGTTGGATGGGAGCACGGAAAGGGGGTGAGAGGACACTGCTTATCTGGTGATTGAAAAGATTATATTTTTTGAGCTGGCCACTAATTATTGACTTAAGGCAAAAAGCTGTGTGACACAGCTAGAATATTATCGACCTTTTCCCACCTGTATACGAGCATATGTGAGCTTGGGGTGTGTGTGCTGGTGGGAGGTGGGGGTGTCTCTCAGCCCCTTGGATTTGATAAAAGCTCAGCCTGGGGCCCCATTCCACCCCCTGAGGAGTTTCAAGCCCTGCCCAAGATCTCAGCAGCGCCCAATGCAGCGGCTTGCCCCACGTCACCTTGCAGTGTGGCCCCTGGGGGCAGTGTGGCTCCGAGGGCAGGAGTCAAAGTATGAGGCTCAGGCTGTCCTCAATCCCCCGTCCCCCAGAGGGTCCACCCTGACAGGAAAGGGGACTCACATCTCAGCAAATTCACCACCACGTCCCTGAGATGCAACTGGTGCCAGGATCCCATCTCCTTCTTGGTCTCTGCTGTCCTTGGATGACCCTCCCACGCTCCCATCTCACCAGTGCCCCCTCCCCTGGCTGCCCTATTCCCCCGCTCTTTGTTCTCTGTCCCTCTCCAGAGCAGAGCCAGTCTCCTCATCTCGCAGAAAACTCAGTTTGCCTCCCCGATGGCTGGGTGCCTGTGCCCTTACACGTTTGCAAACCTCGCCTTTTCCAGGTGTTTCTACTTCAAGACAGCAGCCCTCCTAGAGGATCCCAGCTGCGAACTGTTGAGCTAATAACACATTCACTGCTGTTCACCAAACGCCAGATCTTTGAAGTAAGTTCATTAGGGATGAGCTATTTGATATCAATCTTTTACTTCATAACCGTCGGTCATACGCACAAACATTTTCTCTTAGCCTCTGGATATGCAGTTGGAGGTTTGTTAGTGATGGATATTTCAGAGGTTAAAAGGTGAAGACCATTTCCAGAGGTTACAAAACAACCCTTAAAATTCTATAGTGAATTGGGCCAGGCACGGTGGCTCACACCTATAATCCCAGCACTTTGGGAGGCCGAAGTGGGAGGATCAGTTGAGTTCAGGGGTTTGAGACTACCCTGGCCAACATGGCAAAATCCCATCTCTACTAAAAATACAAAAATTCACTGGGCGTGGTGGCGCATGCTGTAATCCCAGCTACTCAGGAGGCGGGGAGAATTGCTTGAATCTGGGAGGCGGAGGTTGCATAGTGAGCCGAGATTGCACTACTGCACTCCAGCCTGGGTGACAGGGTGAGACTCTGTCTCAAAAAAAAAAAAAAAAAAAAATTCTGTAGTAAATTGTATACTTTAAATGGTAAATTAGCAGGGTACGGTGGCTCACACCTGTAATCCCAGTTACTTGGGAGGCTAAAGCAAGAAGGTGGCTTGAGCCTATGAGTTCAAGGCTGTAGTGAGCCATGATCATGCCACTGCACTCCAGCCTGGGCAACACAGCAAGATCCCTTCTAAAAAAATGGTAAAGTGCGTGGTATGTGAATTATATCTCAGTTAGGCTATTATAAAAAATAAAAATGTCCCTGGCAGCTCAGCACTGTCCTCCCTGGACCAGCCAGGCTGTCGTGGCATATGAATTTCCCACTGTTGCTCTAACAAGTTACCAAAACGTCGTGGCTTCGAACCACACAGATTTATGTGACAGTTCTTGTGGATGAGAGGTCCAACATGGGTTTCATGGGCAAAATGAAAGTGTTGTTAAGGCTGCGCTCCCTTCTGGAGGCTCCAGGAGAAAATCTGCTTCCTTGCCTTTTCCGGCTCCTAGCGACCACCCACATTTCCCTTGACTTGGGTTCCCTTCCTCCGTCTTCAAAACCAGCAGTGTTGCATCTCCCTGTCTTTTTTCTGCAGCCACTTCTTCCTCTGATGGACTCATCTACCTCCCTCTTCCACTTTTAAGGACACTTGTGATGACATCAGGCCCCACCAGACCACCCTGCGCCGTTTCCCCACCTCAGGGTCTGTATCCCTAATCTCACCCCCGCAGGCCTTTTGCCATGTCATGTGACACATTCACAGACTCTAGGACTAGGGCACGGGCTTCTTTGGGGAGTCAGTGTTCTGCCTCTCACACGTTGTGAGACTGCTGAACCAATCCGGCAAATGATGGAAGAATCTGGAATTGTTGATAACCAGTCCCCACTCTATCCCCAACAGCCAACTGCACTTGGGACCCACACCTTGCTGAGGGCCTGGGATTGATTACACTTAGCATGGATGTTACTCCTTGGCTTCCAGGCCCCAGAGTTCTTTTTTTCTTTTCTCTCTCTTTTTTTTTTTTTTGAGATAGAATCTTCTCTGTCGACCAGGCA
>NW_012116599.1:11573433-11576492 GCF_000951035.1 Colobus angolensis palliatus
CAGGAGGCGGAGCTTGCAGTGAGCTGAGATCCGGCCACTGCACTCCAGTCTGGGTGACAGAGCGAGACTCCGCCTCAAAAAAAAAAAAAAAAAAATTTTTAGTAGAGATGGGATTTCACCATGTTGGCCAGGCTGGTCTCAAACTCCTGACTTCAAGTGATCCACTTGCCTCAGCCTCCCAAAGTGCTGGGATTACAGGTGTGAGCCACCACACCTGGCCCCCAGAGTTCTTCCAGGCAAGGCCTGGCTTTGTGGTAGCCCAACCTGGCCTGAAGGGGAGAATGTGGGTTTCCACTACTGAACAGGGGCACGTGGGCATTTGGGTAAGGTCAGCACCTGCCTCTTCACATGCTGTCCAGCAAGGTGTCTGTGGACATGAGCCATGTGCGTTGGGAGGCCTTGGCTGGGAGCTGGGCCTCATGGGCAGGGCTGGTTGGCAGAGATGACCAGTGCTTCACCTGCACGTCCAGGAGGTGGCTATGTCTTAGCCCACTTTGTGCTGCTGTAACAAAATACCTGAGCCTGGGTAATTTATAAAGAACAGAAATGTATTTTCTCAGAGTTCTGGAGGCTGAGAAGTTCAAGAGCACGGTGCCAGCAAGTCCATTGTCTGGTGCGGGTCTGTTCTCTGCTTCCAACAGGGTGCCTTGAATGCTGCATCCTCTGGAGGGAGGAGCGCTCTGTTCTCACATGGCAGCAGCTGGACGGGCAAAATGGAACCAAACTCCCTTCTTGATGAGGGAGTCAATGGCACCATCAAGCCCTTTTAGAATGGCGTTAATCTATTCAGGAGTGCAGAGCCCTCATGACCTCACCACTTCCCATGTTCCAACACTGCTGCTTTGGGGAGTGAGTTTCCAACACACATTTGGGGGACATATTCAGACCATAGCAGGCTGGAACCTCCAAGCATCCAGGAGGGAAGGCTCCTTGCTGGGAGTGAGAACAGGGTGTCAGCCTGGGACTGGGTACAGCCTGGCAGGGCCCAAGGATGCCCAGCAGGTGCACACATTTTGATGACCCAGCTGCCTGCCAGCCCAGAGCTCTTCCCTGCCCCAGTCAGGGCCCAGCCATCACTAGCAGGAGGCTGTCTTCAGGCCATCGGCCAGAGCAGAGTTCTCTCACCTCCCCAGCCTCAGTGGAGGAGGAGAAAGTGGCTGTGCCTCCTGTGGAAGGGGCGGCAATAGGGGACTCAGGCAGTTCCAGGAACTTTGGCCACCTTGAGGCCTTCCAGGAGCTCTGTCTTCTGGGGGGTGGTCTACCCAGCAGCACCTGCAGTGCTGGGGTCACTGTGCGCTGGTCAGGTGGCCTGACTGTCTTAGGCACTGCCCCTGCTCCAGTGTCCCCACACAATACCTGGCTGCAGGAAGCACAGTGCCGCTGTGTGTAGAGCCCAGGCAGTTTCTGTTTACCCTGGCGGGGGTGGAGCCAGGCACGGACACTGCTCCAGCCCTGGGAGCCAGGTTCTGGGGCAATCATGTTCCGGTCCCCATCCAGCTCTGTGACACTCTCTCGCTCTGCCCAGCCTCATTTAGGATGAAGCCCATCAAGGGCCTTTGTGGTGGGGGTGGGGGGTGTTCATCACAGGACCCGTGTACTACAGTCGACTGGCCAAGGGGTGGGTCCTTGACCCCAGCTAGGCCAACTGGGTCCACCTCTGTTTTGTTTGGTTGTTTGAATCTAGAGTGCCTTTTCCCCTTCACTCCCTTTCTGATCTACATCCTGGGAGGTGAGAAGCATCATGGTTTTAGCTGATCTGAGAGAATGTGGCTTGACCCTTGCTCCCTAAGCCAGAGAGTTGGTACAGACGAAGTCCCTGTGGCCTTGGTGATGCTGATTCCAAGCCCCTGCCACCCCCAAAGGCACTTTTCTCCCGGGGCTTGAGGGCTTACCTTCTTCCAGCAGAGCCATGGGAGTTGAGCGTCTCATTTGCACGCCCCACCCTGCCCCCTCAGCAGACAGGCAGGGCCGGGCTGGACCCAAGCCAGACTCTCCTCTCCCAGGAGCTCTTTGAGGAGCAGCAGGGTGCAGCCAAGAGCGAGCACCTGAGAGGAGAGGGGTCTGGAGTCCCCTGGGCAGAGGGAGAGTCCAGCTTCCAGGGAGAAGTGGGCCCTCCAGGGTCTAGGGCTGCGTTTCGGGAGCCAGCCCCACAGGGAGTCTGGGCACAACCCGGTGTGGTCTTTGGAACAGCAGGGACTTGGACAGAAAGCTGTTAAAAAGGCAAAGAGGGGCCCATGATCCAAAGGCCCAGTCCATCTTTGCAAACAGTGGTCTGTGCCTGCCTCTTGGAAAGGCCCGTGGTAATAGTTCAATAGTTCTCCAACAAGAATGATGTCCTTTGGGTGTTTTGCTTTGCTTTTTTTTTGGAGGCAGAGTCTCGCTCTGCCGCCCAGTCTGGAGTGCAGTGGTGTGATCTTGGCTCACTGCAAGCTCCACCTGCCTGGTTCACGCCATTCTCCTGCCTCAACCTCCCGAGTAGCTGCGACTCTACAGGCACCCACCTAATTTTTTGTATTTTCAGTAGAGACAGGGTTTCACCGTGTTAGCCAGGATGGTCTCGATCTCCTGACTTTGTGATCCGCCTGCCTCGGCCTCCCAAACTGCTGGGATTACAGGCGTAAGCCACCGTGCCCAGCCTTGCTTTGCTTTTAAAAAAAATTATAACAACATTGCAAACATTTGGAAGATTGAAAACCAACAACAAAAAAAAATCCCCAGAAACCTCTTCAAGTGTAGAAAAATGCTTTTTAGTTAACTTTCTAGCCAGTGTGGTGGCTCATGCCTGTAGTCCCAACACTTTGGGAGGCCAAGGAGGGCAGATCACTTGAGGCCAGGAGTTTGAGAGCAGCCTGGCCAACATGGTGAAACCCAGTCTGTCCTAAAAATATAAAAATTAGCCGAGCCTCGTGGTGCGTGCTTGTGGTCCCAGCTACTTGGGAGGCTGAGGCACAAGAATCGCTTGAATGTGGGAGGCGGAGGTTGCAGTGAGCCGAAGTTGTGCCACTGCACTCCAGCCTGGGTGACAGAGTGAGACTCCATTTAAAAAAAAGGGGGGGGGG
>NW_012116599.1:11577124-11583996 GCF_000951035.1 Colobus angolensis palliatus
GACTCCAGCCTGGGCGACAGAGCAAGACTCCGTCTCAAAAAAAAAAAAAAAAAAAGAAATGTCAGTTCTCAGGCCCTACCTCCGACCTGCGACATTAGAACTGAGGGTGAGGTCCAGCAAGTTGTGTTTTAACAGATCTGAATGTGTTCTAGTTTGGGAGATAGTGACTTAACACTTTGTAATGTCATGCAGTCCTACTGCTTAACCACCAGAGGGCACCAGGGGGCTGTGGTTTTCCCCTTAAAATTGCCAGCTTTTAGATTCTCAGGGTGTGCCACAGATACTACTAAGACCTTCCTAGACTTTAAAAATAAAGAATGACGGACGATATATTGAGAATTATTGGCTAACGTTAAATACCACTATGTTTGGACCAAATTGTACTGTCACTGTTGTTAGTCCTTGCCCAACTGCAGAGTCAGTGTCTTTTGGTGGTGGTGGAACGCATTTGGTAGTGCTTCTTTTGTTCGGAACATAAAGAAATGTAAAAGCACTGGGGTCAGAAACAAAGACAGTCTCCTATTAAAAATCTGTATTCTATATGGCTGGGCGTGGTGGCTCACACCTGTAATCCCAGCACTTTGGTAGGCTGAGGCAGGTGGATCCCCTGAGGTCAGGAGTTCGAGACAAGCCTGACCAACGTGGTGAAATCTCTACTAAAAATACAAAAAATTAACCGGGCATGGTGACAGTCGCCTGTAATTCCAGCTCCTCGGGAGGCTGAGGCAGGAGAATCGCTTGAACCTGGGAGGCAGATGTTGCAGTGAGCCAGATCGCATTCTGGCCTGGGCAACAAGAGTGAAACTTCATCTCAAAAAAAAAAAAAAAAAAAATTTGTATTCTACATGGCCAGGTGCGATGGCTCATACCTGCAATCCTAGCACTTTGGGAGGCCGCGGTGGGTGCATCGCTTTAGCCCAGAAGTTTGAGACCAGCCTGGGCAACATGGCGAAACCCTGACTCTACAAAAAAAAAAAATACAAAAATTGGCGGGTGTGGTGGCACGTGCCTGTAGTCCCAGCTACTCAGGAGGCTGAGGTGGGAGGATGGGTTGAGGCTTCAATGAGCTGAGGTGGTGCCACTGCACTCCAGTCTGGGTGACAGAGTGAGATCCTGTCTAAAAAAAAAAAAGTTATATAAAAGGCAAAATACAGTTCCACTGTGGACACGCCTGTAATCCCAACACTATGGGAGGCCGAGGTGGGCGGATCATGAGGTCAAGAGATCAAGACCATCCTGGCCAACATGGTGAAACTCCGTCTCTACTAAAAATACAAAAATTAGCTAGCTGGGCATGGTAGCACGCCTATAGTCCCAGCTACTCAGGAGGCTGAGGCAGGAGAATTGCTTGAACCCGGGAGGCGAAAGTTGCAGTGAGCTAAGATCGCGCCACTGTACTCTAGCCTGGCAACGGAGCAAGACTCCAACTCAAAAAAAAAAAAAAAAACAACTTATTATAGATACAGTTATTTGTGTCTGCTCCCATACCTGCTTCAAACAGTGTTTGGGTGCTGCATTAGCACCCAATGGTCTTAGAAAGTGCCTTCAGAACAGTGGGCTCCAGGCAGGGAAGGCTCCCTTGGAGGTGGCCTTTGGGCCTCCTCAAGCTTCCCAGGGGTCTAGGAATGACCTGGGTGATCTAGCTTCCTGCCCCCTCCTGGAGCATTTGACTTTCTTCTTCATGGCCCCTAGCGCCCTTTTCTGAGAACATCACTGACCTCAGCAGTTTCTCTGGGTGGTTTGCGAAGCCCCAGGCATGTGTGCCAAGGACCCTCCTGAGGTGCCTGGGCTGCTCTTCGCGCTCACAGAGCTTTCTGGGGGTTTTAATACAATAAACCATCAAAAGTACAGATTAGACTTTTTTAGAACTGCCTAAAAGACACTTCCGGGCCGGGCGCGGTGGCTCAAGCCTGTAATCCTAGCACTTTGGGAGGCCGAGACGGGCGGATCACGAGGTCAGGAAATCGAGACCATCCTGGCTAACACGGTGAAACCCCGTCTCTACTAAAAATACAAAAAACTAGCCGGGCGAGGTGGCGGGCGCCTGTAGTCCCAGCTACTCCGGAGGCTGAGGCAGGAGAATGGCGTAAACCCGGGAGGCGGAGCTTGCAGTGAGCTGAGATCCGGCCACTGCACTCCAGCCTGGAGCGAGACTCCGTCTCAAAAAAAAAAAAAAAAAAAAAAAAAAAAAGACACTTCCATTAAACTCCATAGTTTTTTTTTTTCTTTATTGTAACTGTGCTGTTACCCAAAACTCAGCCATAGACATGATGATTTATTCATTTGACTGAAACACTGAAATTTTTTGGGGGGGTGGGGAGCAAAGTCTGGGCTCTGTCACCTAGACTGGACTGCAGTGGTGCAATCATGGCTCACTGCAACCTCGACCTGCCAGGTTCAAGCGATCCTTTCTCCCTGCCTCAGTCTCCCAAGTAGCTGGGACTACAGGCCTGCACCATCATGGCCAGCTAATTTTAAAAATTTTTTGTAGAGACAAGTTCTCCCTATGTTGCCCAGGTTGGTCTTGAAATCCTGGGCTGAAGCAATTGGCCTACCTTGGCCTCCCAAAGTGCTAGAATTATAGGCATGAGCCTCCATACACAGCCAACAAACATTTATTGAGCATTTAAAGTGTTCTAGGGGTCGGGTGTGGTGGCTCACACCTGTAATCCCAGCACTTTGGGAGGCTGAGGCAGGCAGATCACCTGAGGTCAGGAGTTCAAGACCACCCTGGCTGACATGGCGAAACCCTGTCTCTACTAAAAATACAAAAATTAGCTGGATGTGGTGGTGGGTGCCTGTAGTCCCAGCTACTTGGGAGGCTGAGGCATGAGAATCACTTGAGCCCAGAAGGCGGAGCTTGTGGTGAACTGAGACTGCGCCACTCCACTACAGCCTGGGTAACAGAGCAAGACTCCATCTCAAAAGAATAAATAAATAAATAAAAAACAAACAAACAAATAAGCACAGAAAATGATATCAGAAGGAAAAGAAAGCAGAGTGGGGCCTACCAGGGCGTGGGCAGCGGGGAGAAGGTTTTCCAGGGAAGACGCTGGAAAAGGCCTGACTGGGGGATTGGCATTGGAGCGGAGATCTGAATGAAAAAGTAAGTGAATGCATCCTGAGAATGTCTAGGGGAACAGCTGTACAGGCAGAGAGAACATCAAGTGCAAAGGCCCCGCAGTAGGAATCATCCCTTAGGCTTGCAGAGAGGGGAGTAGGAATGGAAGCAGGGAGATTCCCCTCTCCACGCCCAGGCTTGCAGTTGCCCAGGCATGAGATGGAGGTGGCTGGAGCAGGGTGGGAGCAGAGGAGGGGCAAGATGTGGCTGGATCCAGGATGAGCTTGGAGGGTGGGTGGCCAGCATCCGTGTCTGCGTTATGTGAGTTAAAACCTCTCTAGGTATTGGTGGCTTCAGCTATTCTCCTTAAAATTCTCTTTTGGTGATATATATTATTGAAAAGATGATCACCTAGGAAAGACCGTAGCTTCCTATTCACCCTGTATGCAGTATACTTTGCCAGAGAAACCCATGCATGTTATGCAAGTACTATTTTTTTTAGACAAAAGCTCACTCTGTCACCCAGGTTGGAGTGCAGTGGTGTGATCTCAGCTCACTCCAACCTCCACCTCCCAGGTTCAGCCTCCCGAGTAGCTGAGGCTACAGGTATGCACCACCATGCCTGCCTAATTTTTGTATTTTTAGTAGAGACAGGGTTTCACTATGTTGGCCAGGCTGGTCTTGAACCCCTGACGTCAAGTGATCCTCCCTTCTCGGCCTCCCAAAGCCATGTGCATCCTATTGTTGGTCTTGTCACTTATTAAGTATTCACTGTGCCAACAGCAAAGACTTTTTCACAGAATCCAGCATCTGGTTCCCCATCCCCACTCGCAGCCCTCTGAATTAGGTATTATCCCCATTTGACAGACAAGAAACTGCGGCTCAGATGGGCCAAGATGTTTGTCTAACCAAATGTATTCTAAGATGTTTGTCTTTAGGCCTAAGGATCAGAGAGACTTTCTCATTACAGGAGGGGACCACAGAGGGGAAATGCTGGCCGAAGACAGATGGATGTGGCGCCCTAGGAGAAATGGGCTTTGCGGGATCATAAAGGAAATCTTAAAACTTTGATAATGACAATGGCAGAAATTGAGCAGCCATTTCTGTGGCTTCTTTTTTTTTTTTTTTTTTTTTGAGACAGTCTCCCTCTGTTGCCCAGGCTGGCGTGAGTGGCGCAGTCTCAGCTCACTGAAAGCTCTGCCTCCCAGGTTCAAATAATTCTCCTGTCTCAGTCTCCCTAGTAGTTGGGATTACAGACATGCACCACAATGCATGGCTAATTTTTGTACTTTCAGTAGAGATGGGGTTTCGCCATGTTGGCCAGGCTGGTATTGAATTCCTGACCTCAGGTGATCTGCCTGCCTCAGCCTCCCAAAGTGCTGGAGTTACAGGGATGAGCCACCGCGCCCAGCCCTGAGCAGCCATTTCTGTGGCTTTTGGACATGAAGATGTGCAGGGAGGAAGGCTGGTGTGGGAAGGAGCACTTCCTGGCCGGCGGGGGGGATCTGTCCTTCTTCATGTGCCAGCCCCTCCCTTAGAAGAGACCTCTCCTGGGCAGCGTCTTGGAAGGTAGGGTGGCCAGCACCCATCGAGGGACAGAAGCCAGTGTTCCCAGGCCAGCCACGTTGGTTTTACTTGCCGATAACAGAATGTGGTCCTCTGCCCCTTCCGCAAACAACCCTCCAGCAAACTTCCGAGGAGCACCTGGGACGTTCCAGGAGCTGGGCTAGATGTCGGGAACACCAAAACAAGAAAGGCCCCATTCCTGCCCTTGAGGGAGTTGCAACCACCTTTTGGGTATAGCAGAGCATCTTGGCTGTGCCCAAATGGGACCACTTTTACGGACCAGGGAGCTCATGGCTCTTCGTAGCGTTGACAAGCACAAGGACCCGCGTTGCTTGGCTGGTGGGGGTGGAGAGTTTGCAGGTGTGTTGGGTGGGGAATGAGAACAATGTAAAGACAGAAATAAGCATTTGAGGAGGAAGGTGGGGGTGGCCTGGGGTCATCTGCCGTCCTCCGCCTCTGCCCCTCCCCACCCACATGTACTGACTTCATGCTCAAAGGCCACAGCAGCTGGTGGCAGTAGCCGATGCGACAGCTCTTGTGACATGAAGACCACAGATTCATCCCAGCAGCACCACTTAGACAGCATGAGACTCAGAATCCTCCCCCACTGCAGCCCCAAGCTGGGCACCCTGGGAGCTCAGGGGGACCCAGTGCAGGGCAGCGTCCCTGGGGGGAATTGCCAGCATGTGGGGTCCAGGGTCCTCTCTGAGGGCTGTGAGCCATGGACTATCAACCTGAAGGAAAAGGGAAGAAAGTGAATGGGCTTGTCCTGTTCACTGGTGAGGTGCCTCTGGTGTTCCCCTGAAGCCACGGAGGTGACTGTGAGGAGGTGGCACAGTCCTCCAGGCTGTTGTGATTTGGGTATCACTGTTCATGGGACTGAGATTTTGCTTGCAGTTTGGGAAGCCCAGGCACTTGGGTGGCAGAGGTGCATGACTGGTCTCATTGTGACCACAGCTCTCTACCTGTCAGGCTTAGAGTGAGGACACGGGGCATCTCATGCCATCCTTGTGGCCGCTCCCATGAGGTAGTACTGTGATTGCTTCCAGTTTACAGAAGCTGAGATTTCACTTGGCCAAGATTCCCCAGAAACAGGAGTGGTGCCAGGAATGACCTGGCCACCTGACTCCTTGGTGAGGGTCCCCTCCCCTGTATGCAGCTCAGGAAACACTGCTCCTGGAAAACGTCTAGTGTCACACACAGGGCGGGGTCTGGGTGCAGCAGTCTTTATTCTGAGAGGCTTTCTTCCATTTTGAAGTAACTTTTTTAAAAATCACAGCTTTATTTTGATATAGTTCACACACCATACATTTCACCCATTTAAAGTGTACAATTCAATAATTCAATTTTTTTGTTTGTGTTTGTATTTTTGTTTTTTTTAGACAGAGTCTCAGTCTGTCATCCAGGCTGGAATGCAATGGTACCATCTTGGCTCACTGCAGCCTCCACTTCCCTGGGCACAAGTGATTCTCCTGCCTCAGCCTCCCGAGTAGCTGAGAATACAGGAACCCGCCACCACACTTGGCTAATTTTTTTGTATTTTTAAGTAGAGGTGGGGTTTCACCATGTTGCCCAGGCTGGTCTCGAACTCCTGGCCTCAAGTGATCCACCCGCCTCAGCCTTCCAAAGTGCTGAGATTATAGGCGTGAGCCACCGCACTCAGCCTGTGTTTTGTATCTTTAGAGAGTTGTGCAACCATCACCACGATCAATTTGAGGCTGTTTTCCTAACCTCGGAAGAAATCCTGTCCCTATCAGCAGTCACTCCCTATTTCACCCGCCCCACTCCAGCCCTGACAGCCACCGACATGCTTTCTGGGTTTTCAGACCTGCCTGTTCGTGACCTTTCATATGAAAGGATTCGTAATTGTATGTAGCCTTTTGTGTCTGGCTTCTTTCATTTAGCATGATCTTTTCTCTTCTCTTCTCTTCTCTTCTCTTCTCTTCTCTTCTTCTCTTCTTTTCTTTTTTGAGATGGAGTTTTCCTCTTGTTGCCCAAGCTGGAGTACAGTGGCACAATCTCGGCTCACTGCAACCCTCCGCCTCTGGGTTCAACTGATTCTCCTGCCTCAGCCTCCTGAGTAGCTGGGATTATAGGCGTGCACTATCATGCCTGGCTAATTTTTTGTATTTTTTGTATTTTTATTTTTTGAGACGGAGTCTTGCTCTATTGCCCAGGCTGGAGTGCAGTGGCCGGATCTCAGCTCACTGCAAGCTCCGCCTCCCGGGTTTTACGCCATTCTCCT
>NW_012116599.1:11584081-11607049 GCF_000951035.1 Colobus angolensis palliatus
CACCATGCTAGCCAGGATGGTCTCTATCTCCTGACCTCGTGATCCGCCCGTCTCGGCCTCCCAAAGTGCTGGGATTACAGGCTTGAGGAAGATGCCACATTTTATTTATTTACCTGGTGATGGACATTTGGGTTGTTTTTCGTTTTTGATTATGTATGAATAATGCTGCTGTGAACATTGTGTGTGAATTACCTCTTCATCGCAAACAATGTGGGTTCATGGGTGCGGGGCATGTCTCGTATTGCGGGGGTGTGTGCAAGACAATCCCCGGGCCTGGGAAGAAAGTACGAAAGTAGACAGAGATCATGCAGATATGGATATGTGCATGTGTAATCTTATAATACAGACGTGGGCTGGGCACAGTGGCTCACACCTGTGATCGCAGCACTCTGGGAGGCCGAGGCGGGCAGATCACCTGAAGTCAGGAGTTTGAGACCAGCCTGACCAACATGGTGAAACCCCATCTCTACTAAAAATATGAAAATTAGCTGGATGTGGTGGCAGGTGCCTGTAATCCCAGCTACTTGGGTAGCTGAGACAGGAGAATCACTTGAACCTGGGAGGCGGAAGTTGCAGTGAGCCGAGATCGCACCACTGCACTCCAGCCTGGGTGACCAGAGTGAAACTGTATCTCAAAATAATAATAATAATACTGATGTGCTTATGTTTAATGTAGACATAAATCTATACCCATGTTTTTCCTGCTGGGCCGCTTGTATCCAGGTGCTGAGCACCACTGTTGCTGTGGCTCGTGTGAAGGAGGCCGACACCTGTGTGCTGAGGGCAGCCCTCCCACAGTGAATGGCTTGTCCAGAGGCGTCCAGTCCATCTGAGCCCAGAAGCCACTGCCACAGCTTGCTCACCTTGACTCTCTTTGCTTGCACCCAGAATTCACACCAGCACTGGGCCCCTCAGTGTCCAGGAAGGAAGCCTGTGCTATGTCCACAGACCCACTGATGGGAAGACTGAGTGACGGGAGGGAGCGGAGCCCCGCAGGCCTTCCCAGGGCTCAAAGCTTACTAGATGGAGCGAGAAGATGGTTAGGTCTACGGAGGCTCCCGGGTGGGAGAAGTTTCCTGCTAAAGGTGGGTAGACCGTTCAGCCAGTTCCGGCGCCGGCTTCTACTATGGCTGATGCGAGAAGAAGTAGAAAAGATGGTGGGAGAAGAATACACGTATTACCCGAGATTCTCTATCTCACCCCAGCATCCAAACACCAGGATCCCAACCCAGACAGCCCCACCATGCCCGGCTCATTTTGATGCCTGTGCTTTCTGATTGGCCCCCTCCACCTTGTCTGCCTTTGTCCCAGGGGAGTCCTTGAGTCCTTTGCAGAGCTGTCCCACCCCATGGTGTCCCTCCACATGTGACAAGACTCTTGTCCACCCTCCTTGACTGTATAAGCAGGACTCTTGGGAACCTTGTTTCTGTCCTCTTCACATCTGGAGACTCAAGGCTGTGCACAGGCCTGGGGATGACGGGCCTGCCCCTTCTCCAACTCCCCGCTGGCTCCTCGGGTAGAGGAGCAGTCGCTACAGGTGTGTGTTTCTCTGGGGATGCTTCAGAGAACCGCTTCTGCCGTCACGCTGGAGAAATGAAATAGTCATCAAACTCCACAGAGAATTGGTCTGTGCTGCCTAGAATGATCCAAACCACCCCTACACACACACACACACACTCACACACACACATCCCATATGCTGGGCTGAAGTCTAAACCCCAGAGACTTTGGGAGAGGGCCAGGTTGCCATGAGGACAGGCAGTGGGCAGGGGAACCAGCCCCAGATGCAGATGAGTGTGGAATGGGGCCACATGCAAGAAAAGGAGGTTTGGTGGCTTTAACTAGGTAAGGAGAAAGTCCTCAGATTATGTTAATGGCCCAGAAAGGACAGAGGAGGCCACGAAGGAGCAAATGGCCCAAATTCCTTGTCTTTCTTCTGAAGGAGCCTGAAGTTATTGTGTGTGATTTTCATTTGGATAGCAACATAAATGTGTGTTTAATAACTTTCATGAAAAAGCTTAAGAAACTTCCAACAGAATTGAACACTGGATGTCTATTTTCCAAATAATTGCAGAAGATAAAAAAGCAAGCACAACAGTCTACAGAAAACAAGTAAAATGGAACAAAAAATTTAAAAGCACCTTAAAAACAGAAAGTCAAAATTAAGATGAAGACATTGGTCGAAGCATAAGCAATAGTGCGAACAACTTAGGTCTCCTTAATAAAAGGCACAATTTTTCAAATTACATAGATTTTAACCTAATATAAATGCACCTAAATTAAAAAAAACCCACACACAAGAAGGGAAAGGATCAAAGCTTGGGAAAAGATATCAAGCACCAATAAAAATAAAATAGGGCTGATAATGTTCACATCAGACAAAAATGGAACTTACTGGGAAGTACTTGGCATAAAATGAAGGAACTCTCTAAGCGCAGGCTACATGGGTGCAGGCACGATCCCTGTTTGCTGAAATCTAGGTCTCTTCCATTTCCAGGCATGAGCAAGAAACAAACCTTTGGTATTTTAAGCCACTGAGCTTTGGGGGTGGCTTGATAGAACAGCATAACCCCTCATCTCCTAATACACGTATTAATACTGAACCTTCTGTACTGAATAACAACTATTTAACTATGAATGTGAGGATAAATGGGAAAAAATAACAGTGCATTTTCCAACGTCATTATCAGTCTTCAGTGAATCAAAAACAGGGCCAGAAGATAGGGCTGTGGTAATATAAAAGGTAAAATGGATGAAATATTTACAGAATTTTGAACTGTGTTAGTAGGTCTTCATATTTTGAAACTGTGTGCTAGTTACAAAATTCATTAAAACATAGGAATCAATAATAACTCAGAAAGTATACAAACACTGAACCAGTAATCGTGTACAAGCACTGAACCAACCTCAGTAATACTAAAGTTAATAATATGAATGAAACAAAAATTAAACTCCACTTGTTAGGAAAAAAAATTAGATCAATAGACTATTTAGAAGCTAAGAACAGTGAAACTGCCACATATCAAAACTTTGGAATATCGATACAGTCATACTCTGGAATGTGTCCAGTTAAGCATTTAGAAAAGGTTCAGAAAATTAAAACCAATATATATAAAATTATGAAGTAATAAATAAACATGTAAAAATAAACAGATTAGACAACAAAATAAAACAACTAAAAACTTATATTCTGATATCTTAAATAATTAAAAAGTTAATGAAATGGTTGAACTTCCCATCCTCACAAATTGGAATGTAATTTATTAAACGGTTTCTGGCTCCAAAGCTGTTTGTTTGTTTATGTATTTATTTTTGAGATGGAGCCTCATTCTGTTGCCCAGGCTGGAGTGCAGTGGCGCAATTGTGGCTCACTGTAGCCTCAGGTTCCCAGGTTCGAGCAATTTTCCTGCCTCAGCCTCCTGAGTAGCTGAGCCACCCAGCTAATTTTTGTATTTTTAGTAGAGATGGGTTTTCACCATGTTGGCCAGGTTGATCTCAAACTCCCGACCTCAAGTGATCCACCTGCCTTGGCCTCCTGGAGTGCTGGCATTATAGGTGTGAGCCACTGCACCCAGCCTCAAAGCTGTTTTTGGAGAGGGCTCCATTCAGGGAGGCATCGATGTGGACTCAAACTCGAAACACTCCAAAGTGAGACTGACAGACAATGCCAAGTCAGGAAGAGGAGGGACTGAGACTAGAAGGAGCCGGAGAGGAACAGCTAACCCTGCCTTGGGTTTTGGTTCATGGACCAAATGCCACAATGAGGAATGAGTAAAAGCATTCACTTCTCCATTCTCGGGGTCTCCACTCGGAGCCCCAGGACTGGTGCGCTGCCAGCTGTTCCTCTTGTGCTCCCTGAGATGGGCAGGCTCTTTTCCTGCCATCTGATATTCTGCCATTTTCCCAACATCTTTCTCCAACTAAGCACAGATTGCAAATCACAAAAATGGCCAGGTGAGATGGGGTGCTCACACATGCCTTCAGGATACACAGAGAACAGATGTCTGAAATGTATCTGCAAAAGGATCTAGAAGAAAGTCTCAGTAAACTGTACTACATTCGATGTTGGATGCAGGAGGACGTGGTCTCTGTGAATCAGGAGCTAAAATGAAAAGGCAACAGAGTGAGATCAAAAGGGAACCAGCTAAGACAAAAGGCGAAAAGGATCAGATACAGAAAACTTACAAAGAGATAGAAAATGTAGTGGAAGATTGACTCAGAAGTGTGAAAAACAAACTGAAATTCTCGAACAGGACAGAGTAGACCGTGGGGATGGTGGGGATGAGGCGGGCTGCTCTATGGCTGGTCTGTCCCGGAGAGGAACTGACTGGAGCTTGCCAGGAAACATTTCTGCTACTGTCCCTTCACTGGACAACAAATGGCATCCGTCCATCGGAGAGAGAACGTCAGACACTCTGCCATCGTGGGGGGACACTGTCCACTGGCACTCTCTGGGACAGGGAGGGAGGACCAGCGACCCACCAGGCAAGCCCGTTACAGCTATAAATGTGAGGTCACTCCCAGGATCAGACCTAATAGTTACGCTGTGCGCACACTTCTGATGCGGTCACTCCTGTCTTCTGCAACTGAGATAAGAAATTGCCTCTAGAGAGGTGGTATCTGCCCCTGCCCTGCTGTCTGGCCTCATCCCTGTGAGAGGGAGTGCTGGCTGACACCTCAACCAAGGCCCTCCTTTGCTGGTGGTTCACAGCCCTGCCCTGGCCCCTCCTGCTTGCTGCTTGGTTTCTAGCCAATTGGACGCACCAGCAGGAGGCTGGAGGGGAGGGGAGAAAGAAGCCGAGGTCTTTCTCGGTCCACATCCCTGCAGGAGCTCCTGCCCCACAGCACAGCTGCTGCCGGACGACCCCCCACCCAGCTCAGCTATGAGGCTGGCTCCCTCCCTTCGGCCCCAGGGAAGAAACTGGCTTCCCATTAGGCGCCTCCCTCTCAGCTGCCCCCTACTCTGGAAATTGTCACTTCCTTAAAGCTCTTCATGTGAACCATCGGAGTCAAATCTCGGTTTTTTTTTTTTTTTTTTTTTTGAGAAGGTTTCACTGTCACTCAGGCTGGAGTGCAGTGGTGCAATCTGGGCTCAAGTGATCTTCCCACCTCAGCCTCCCAAGTAGCTGAGACTACAGATGGGCACCACCATGTCCAACTAATTTTTGTATCTTTTGTAGAGACGGGCTTTTGCCCTGTTGCCCAGGCTGGTCTTGAACTCCTGGCCTCAAGTGATCCGCCCACCTCGGCCTCCCAAAGTGCTGGGATTACAGGCATGAGCCACCGTGCCGGGCCTCAAATCCCATTTCTGATGGGCTCCCCGACTGATACTTCCTCCCCACTTACCCCCCACAACTGAGGGTTGGGGCCGCTCAGCATTCCCCACTCCCCCTCCTCCCGACTTGGCTAAGGGCTCTTCCTAAGGCACTAACAGGGTCTGGATATTGAGGCCTCTCTGATCACCCCCAGGGCATCCCACCCATGCAGAACCCTATCACCCAGCACCCTTGTGGGGTGGTGACTGTCAGGGGAGACTCTCTTGCTTGTTTGGCGGGGAAGACAGGCTTCCAGACCACTTGCTGTAGGCCTAGTGGTACCGCCCCACCTGGCCAGGGCCCACACCGCCTCCATGGCCGGTGCACCACCTCTGCCTCACGGGCGCTGCCTCTCCACGTGATGTCCTCAGATGGGCTTCACAGACTGGGCCTTTCCTCCAGGCGTGTGTGGGGGCCCAACGTGGGCTTCCTGGGCCTAGGGCTGGTGGGCCAGGGTTTCCACATGTCAACAGCTGCGGCACCAGGGACCAAGCAGGCCGGGCGACTCCTCCCCGTGGGCTCCCTGACTCCCCCAGTGGCTGCGCTGCTGGAAAGGGAACGAGGTCCTCCAGCCCCCGAAACTCTTTTTGCCTCTGTTGCGCTCTGGCCTGCCCAGTCTCATGGCGTTTCCCAGGGACTTGCCTACAACTGATCTTTGCTAAAGGCCAAGAGGCAATCAAGGTGAGTCTTCCCGTACTGCAGAGGTGCCTGTTTTGAGAGGACCGGCACTCCAGGGAGCCCCGCCTGGGCGCTGTTTCTCCAAGCTGGCCCGGGCTGTTGTCACCTCGGGAGGGAGAGAAGCCACAGGTGCTCCAGGCAGCTTGGAGATTAGAGGCTCCCCAAGAGGAAGGAGACCAGGACAGAGGCCCAAGCCTGGCAGCTCTCAGGTAACAGCGCCTGGGCCATCCCTGCAGGTGTCAAAACACTTCCTGTTAGTTACTGAATATTCGTCAATCCTTCCGGGCTTTCCCGCAGAAATCTCTGGCTGGGACAACATATTCCAGTTGCTGCTGAGGAAGCAGTTGCAGGACTTCAGGTCTGGATGTGAAAGAGGAGGACTGGCTGTATGGCTGTATCCTAAAGCAACAGGCGGAGGGGCTGGCCTTGACAGCGGAGGGCTGTACTTTTTGTTTGCAGGCAAATGCGCAGGACAAGAGCACTTAGGAGGACAGCGTGTGTAGCTTGGGCCCTAGAGGCCGTATTGACCCAGATTACTGGCAGCCCAGGCATTGTCCACAGGGAAAACCCTTTAGCTTCTAGTGGGGGTTCCCTAGATCCCAGAATTCACCATCCCTTCTGCCTCTGGGCCTTGGGAAGACGTGCCTGCCTCACCACCAGCAAAGCTGGCAGTGTCACCTCCTGACACCCCCTGCTCCCTCCCTGGTCTGTAAGGGGTCTGCAGACAGCACAGAGAGCTGGGGCATTCACTGGCGAGGCTTGGGTGCTGGAGCCCACAGCATCAGTGATGCGGGCCCCTGATCTTCCAGCCACGGAGGTGGGAGTGGGACAGAGGAAGGTAGCCATGCCCTGGGTGGCTTCCACAGGTGTCCCCAAGGAAGGAGGACTGGAAATGTCCTCTGGGGCTCCTGTGGAAGTTGAGAGAACTTGTGAGGGAAGTTGTAGAAGCTGGAACATGTCTTGTCTTTCGTGTGTGTGTGTGTGTGTGTGTGTGTGTGAGTGACGGTCTTACTCTGTTGCCTAGGTTGGAGTGTAGAGGGGTGATCGCAGTTCACTGCAGCCTTGGCCTCTGGGGCACAAGCAATCCTCCTACCTCAGCCTCCCCCTGAGTAGCTGGGACTACAAGTGAGCACCTTCATGCCCAGCTAATTTTTTATTTTTTGTAAAGATGGGGGTCTTGATAAGTTGCCTTGACTGGTCTCGAACTCTTGAGCTCAAGTGATCTGCCCACCTCAGCTTCCCAAACTGTTGGGATTACAGGTGTGGCCACCGTGCCCATCCAGGAACATGTCTAAAATGGGATTTCTCACCTAGGCAATGTCACTGTGTTGGCTACTCACACACTCGAGAGGTTGCTGCTGGAGGGCTACCTGGAACAAAGGTCCCAGGTCTCAAACACCCACAGAAAGACCAGGTGCCACTGGCTACCTCCCCAGTGGGTTTTCCTCTGGTACCTGCGGACCCATGCGCACAGGGCATCCCTGCTCCCAATTCCCCTGAGCAGGGTGCCCCCAGTCCACTGATGTTACTGGCTCAAGAGGGTATGTCCCCACCTTCCCCTAACAGGGGCAGATGACAGGGAAAGCTGCACAGGTCTATCATCCAACCAAACGTGTGGTGAGAGTACCTTGGAATTATTTCAAAGTTTCCTGCTGGTTTTAGGAGAAGAGATTCTAATCTAAATTATGTTCGTAAATTCTAAATTATATTCATAATTCCACACCCATAGCTCCATGGGGCATAAGAAATGTAATTGTTAGTGGCTTCAGGTGAAAAGAAAACCCACAACCCTCCCACAAAGCATAGCACACCACAGATATAAATTTGATAACGCTTTTTCCTTCTCTCTGAGGTCTTGGCTCCCAGCTGACCATGGCATTCATTATGAGGCAGAAACTACCATCCATTCCACACTTTGTGAACAAGTCTAGAAAACAGAGCTGCTGAGATTCGTAAGGTGATCTGGCCAATTCTGCAAGATACGCAGAAACCTTCTAAATCTCCCCTAAACAGAGAGGGAGTTAGCAGCTATTTCTTCCACTAATAGCAGAAGATGGAGTAGAATTTACAGGACCCTAAGTCAGCTGAATTCAAAATTAATTTTTTTTTGAGACAGAGTCTCGCTCTGTTGCCCAGGATTGGGGTACAGTCTGTGATCTCGGCTCACTGCCACCTCCGCCTCCCAGGTTCAAGCGATCCTCCTGCCTCAGCCTTCCAAGTAGCTGGGGGTATAGGCACCTGCCACCACACCTGGCAATTTTTGTATTTTTAGTAGAGATGGGGTTTCACCATATTGGCCAGGCTGGTCTTGAACTCCTGACCTCAGATGATCTGCCCACCTCGGCCTCCCAAAGTGCTGGGATTATAGGTGTGAGCCACCGCACCCGGCCGTTATTAATTTAATTCATAACATCTGACTTCCTAGCAATCAGGTGTTTGAGCAGAGCTTCCTGACCTGGCTGAACTGGTCAGAATCACTTGGACAAAACTTACACAGCTAGTCCTATCAGATTTGGTAGATCAGAGGGTGGAGGGAGCAGGAATCTGTATTTTTAGCAAGGCCTCCAGGCCTTGACACAGAGAAATCCAGAATTGGGTATCTGGCTGTCACATCTATCTGGAGGCAAACGCCTTTTCTTCACATTCTCCCTCTGCCTCAGCCTAAGTCTTAAAAAATAAAGGCAACAAGTAAATAAAGACAGTTTTCAAGATATTCATGGAATGACTTTTTTTTTTTTTTTTTACATTTTTTCAACTAGTTAGGACAAAAACATTACAACGATTGACTTCTTTCATTTAGTTACATAAATAAAATTTTTATAAATATCTCTTTATAAACAATATAAATAGCTTTACAACATAAATACATTTATGCATGACATGAATTTACAAACAGCAATGTTTTACAGCTGGTTCTGTCAGTCTCTTAAAAACTGTCCCTTGTCATCAAGTCGGTGTAGGTGTGTGTGTTTCATGTATATAATATATATATAATATATAACCTTTTATTTTTCATTAAAAAAAAACAAATAATAAAATCACAACCCCCTCCCCAAATAATAATAAAACAGCTGGTGTTGTGTATTCCAAGTACCAGGAAAAAAAGAAAGAAAGAAATGTAAAAGCCACATTGCGTTGGAGGTGTGTCCAGATGCTGGAGCTGATGACCAAAGGTGACCTCAGCACAACGGAGCCAGTTCCCAATCCTGAAACGCAGAGTGAACACAGACGCTCAGTTCTGGCCCCTTAGCTGAGAAATCCTAGCAGGCAGGGTGGTTCTAGAAGCTTTCCTCCCCTTCCCCCAGCAGCTTGAGGGATGTCCCCGGACCTCCGCAACCCCCAACCCACCAGGCCTTCCTGCAGACGGGAGGGGCCTCCCACTACACACTCCCCGGCCCCTTCTGCTTTGCTGCCCCAGCACAGGTGGAACCAGAGTGTCTGCAGCCCTCCTTTTCCCCCAGTCTAACCACAGGCCTTGCCCTTGGCACTCAGGGAGGCGCAGTGAGAGAAAGAGAATGGAAAATCCCCCATCCTTTTGCTACAACACAAACCCTCAGTCAGTGCTCGCCCTGGGTTCGCGTGTCTGAGTGACTGTGGATGGAAGGAGAAGGGAGACGTCTCAGGATCAGGCATCCTGGGCTCAAATCTCTACTCTGACATTGACTCCCCGGATGACCCTGGATAGCTGGGAGTGTTCACCCATAAAATAGGATAATAGCCACCTCCCAGGGCTGGCTTTTGGATTCAACAGGGAGCCTCGGATTGGGCATCGGCAGTGTCTGGGTCACAGCCACCACCCAGTAAACAGCACCTCCTTCCTTAGCTGGTTGTGCAGAGGAAAGGGTGTGGGTCCAGGTCCCCTTCAGAAGCAGAGGAAATGGTGTCTCACACCAGCCTTGGGGAAATGCATGGTCATGGGCTCTGGGCTGAGCATTGTCAGGGAAAATTCCCTGCTAATGGGTGTGTGGGTGCCCCGGGGCCCAAGGAAGGTAGCCTTCTGGGGCATTCAGTGCCCTCCCAAAGGACAGCATGCACAGGGGGGACCTGGGCCAGAATGGCTTGATGAACCCTCCCCCACTCCCTTCTCTGGCTCTGCCATGAGTTGACACAGATGACAGCTGTCTGTGATGTTGCTGGGCCCCAGGGGCAAAGTATTCATTCAGGTTTCACCCACAGCTGGTCTCTGTCATTAGCATTTTACAATCAACACCTAGAACCATCAGCGACCATCATTAAGGTGGCTTAGAGCCCAAGTCACCCCCCTGCATGGAGAAACGGCCACAACCTCAAAGAGTTTTCATTAATGTGACAAATATAAGCTGTTTTTCCCTTTAACCCCAGTGATATATCCTGGGCATCGCCACCAGGAGCCTGCAGGAAGGATGTTCTGCTCTCTCACTACTGGGAATGGGGGGCAGTGAGGGTAGCGTTTTTATTTTTCATTTAAAAAAACTCAAATAATAAATCCACACCCCCCTTCCCAAATAATAGTAAAACAGCTGGTGTTGGGCATCAGCCGGTGTTGAGGATGTTGATGATAAGTGTTCATCTATGCTAAGAGAGCTAGTAGGAGATTAATGAACCCCCTGATCAAAGGGGTCGAGAATTCTTAGCAATGTGGATTCCTCCTACACAGCATCTTTCACCACCCGTCTGGTCATCACTTGGTGACCACAGACAGCCAGGCCCAAGAACAAGGCCCCTGTGGGAATGCGCATTCCAGGTACAAACCCATGGAAGAGTCGCTAACATTTGTTCCGGTTCTAAAGTTTGAACTTGATGCTTAAATCAAACTGAAAATTTGAGGCCTCAGACTCCGTCTCTTTGTTGTTTAGACAGGAGAGAAGAGAGGAAAGGCATTCCAAGGGTAGCTACTGAAGGCTGGTCCCCAAGTGTCAGAATCATTTTTCTCCCTGTGCAGGGGAGAGTCAAGATCACAGACAACTGCAGCCTTTGCAGAACTGGGGAGAAGCCCACAGCCGAGGGAGGTCTGGCTGCAAAGAGAGGAAGGGCACTGGTTAAAACCTAGGGCAGATGGGAGTGGCCATGGGCTAGGGTGTGCTGGTTTCTCTGGTCATTGACAAATATTTCTGAGTCTGTACGGGGTGCAGTGGGTCCTAGAGTGCCTTAGGCCAGCACTTGGCCCTTAAGCTGTTCAATACAGGGAGGTGAATGGGTTCACAAACTGTGAAAAAGTGTTCTGTACTGTGAAAAAGAGACAGTGTGCTGGAGAGGCGCTCTTGTTTCCCTCCGGGGGAAGACCCAACACTGACAAGGGTTTCTGGGGTGGAGACAGCAGCTTTCCCATAGCCTGGGATGGGACAGTCAAAGTGTGGGACAGGCAGTGGCAGCTGCTGAGCTGGAGGCAAGAAAGCGAGAAAGCCGAGTGAGCCTGATCCTAACGCACGTGACTGTCAATGTCAGAGACTGGGATGCTGTTATTCAGTGGGCACAGGCAGGCGGCAGGAATAGAGAGGAGGGAAAGAGGAGAGGTGAGGCTCTCTGCAGCGGTAAATTACCACCATGCGGCACCCGGTGGGGGGTGACGGTAGGGCAGAGGTTTCCAGCCCTAGTGCGGGGTGAGATCCCACATCAGAAACGGAGCCCAGAGCACCGGTTGGGCGGGGGACAGGGTTGGTGAGGGACTCTGGGACATGTCGAGTTTGAGGGTGGGGCAAAAAATATTTAGTATCTTTCCTAGTCCCTGAAATAGTGCCACAAGCACTGAGATTCACCCCTGAAGCCACCGGGCTGCAGCTCCCTGGACAGACCAGTTTGCCCACTGCCTGGGTTTAGAGAAGGGACAGGACCCTGGACAGACCAGTTTGCCCACTACCTGGGTTTAGAGAAGGGACAGGAATCGGAGTGCCCCAGGCAGAAGGGCGCCCTGACGGTGCCAACAGAGAGGACTACTCTCGCTACAGGGGGCATGGTGGCCGGCAGATGATCAATGTCCCCTGGACTTGTGGGTATAACCTTCCTTCTCTGCTCCCACAAACCCATGATCTCCCCTCAATCCCCCCACCAGCTGGCTAGCTGGGGGCAGTACTGCTAGTTCAGCTAAGGTGCAGGGGTGGGTGAGACGCCACCAAGCCTGTTTCTGCTTCTCTAGAAGAAGCCTGGTGGGTTCAACCAGGCTGAGCCATTTCTGACCTTGCCAAAGTTCCCCATCACTTTATCCTTTGCTTTCTTTGTCTGTAAAGGGGGATAATAAAGGGGGCGGCCGGCAAACGCCTCGCACAACTTGAGCAAAGCCGGGCCGGGCTGGGGCTGGGCGCGGGGTCGGCGGTACTCACCGCCGCCAGGGGGCGCCGCACTAACATCCCAGGCCGCTCATGGAGCCGATTCGGTCCAGCTTGAGGCCGAAGCAGCCCTTGGACAAGCCCTTCTTGTTGGCTCCTTTGTATTTGCGCGCGTTGGGGTGCTCGTGCAGAAGGCGGGCCCACGCTGCCCGCGACTTGGTGTCCACGCGCAGGTCCCGGAGCAGTCGCGATCGGTCGCCCTTGAGGTTGGCGCCCCCGCCTCCGGGAGCCTTGTCGCCCTTCTTCTGACCGCCGCCCGCAGCCTGCGGCTCGGCTAGCTCCTCTCCCGGCGGGTTTCGCGGGACCTGTCCGAAGAAAGAGCGGGCAGGTGAAGGGACGTGCGGCTGCAGCACGGGAGACTCTGATGCTCCAGCCCCACGCGCCCGCCGACGCGGGGTGTCCCTCCTGAGCCCAGAGCCGCCCCCACCGATGCCGGCCAGCTTGGCCCCGCATCCACCTGCCACGCGGCCACCTTCTCCGCTCCCTCTGGAAGACCCCTGCCCTCCCCTCCTTTGCTGCTCGCTGGGCAGGCCACGCTGGGGCAGGGGGCTGCGCATGGGCCAGCGTTCTCCGGAGGCTGGGGGAGTGGACCCCCGAGTCCGCGCTTCGAGGGCTCCCCGGCTCTCGCCCACGCGCATCTCGGAGGAGAGAGCCGCCTGCCTTCCCTCTCTCCTGGGTCCTGCGCGCCGCATTCTGCAAGCCCCCAGCCTCCCACGACTCTCTCAGGCTCGTCGTCCCCGCGACAGCACCCACCTTCGGCGGCGCCCCGGGCTTGGCTTCGGAGGGCCGGAGTGAGAGCAGCGTGAGCAGCAGGGCGCAGGCCAGCAGCTGGGAGAGATGCATGGTGCCGCTGGGGTCTAGGGGCGCAGACGGGCGGCAGCGAGGGCGCGCGGGTCGGCGGGCAGACCAGCAGGCTGGTGCGGAGCAAGCTGGCTGGGGCTGCAGGGCGAGCAGGCTCCCAGTGCTGCGCGGCGCCGGCTGGGTGCGCTCTGAGCCCGTGACTCCGCTCGCGCCTTTATAATCCAACCTGCCGCTGATGTCATCCTCCCGCCCACCGGGCTGCCCGGGCCAATGACACCACGCACGCGGCCGCGCCGAGGGCCGGGAGGGGGCCGCGGGGGCTCCCCTCCCTTATCCCACCCCGGAGGGATCCCGCGGTTCGGCCGGCTAGCTCTAGGCTGCACTTGGAGCTGCAGAGCGGCGCGCACAGGGGAACTCCATTTGCAGCGAGCGCGCGCCCTGGCCCGATGAGCATCCGTGCGCCTGGTGCCCTGTGCACCCGCTGGGTCCTCACCACACTCACTCTACCTAGAAGGGATCTGTAGCTCTCTTTGCAGGTGCAAAGACAGGCTCAGAGGAATGAAATTACTTGCCCAAAGTCATACAGGCAGAAAGTTGGCGCTGCCCGAAATCCACGCAGCCCTGCTGGTCGCCAAACTCTTCCCTGGGCACCTGACAGCCGCGGGATGGGCATTGCAGCTCCGCCTCTCACCTGCTCGCCAGGGCGGGAGGGCAGACCACAGAGATGTCGTTAGGTTGGGGAGGTAGAAGATGGGGTTGGAGGACTGGAGTGGCAGGCACAGAGAGAGCGGGGTTCGCCTGGGCCGCGGCGGGGAGCTCAAGTCTTCCACACTGGAGAGTGCAAGCCTGTCGCCAGCCTGAGTGTCTGAGCGCGAGGCGGGAACGAGGGGACTGCGAGCGCGGAACCAAGATATTCATGTTCATGCGTGTGCTCGGCAGCATCGTGTGCTCGCCAGTTATGGCTCTAGGTTCACGTTCAGCCTGTTTCGGCTACACAGAACGTCCCTGGGTCTGACTCCGCTGGTGAACTCCGTCTGCGGGAACAATGCGCACCTGACCTTGCCTGCACCCACGCGAGGATCCGCTGCTGGGGGAAGCCCGCTCCAGTATCCTGTGCACTTTCACAGGCTGGGGAGGGAGCTTCCTAACCAGCGGCCCAGTCCAGCCTCTGCCAGCCGTGACAGGTGGTCAACTTCCCACTGTTGACTGTAGAGAGGTCCTCGTGGCTCTCGGGACATGGCCACATATCCCTACCACTCACAAACTTGCTCTCCTTGCACTGGGCTTCTTGGTCCCTTGGGCACTAAAGAGTGTGGTGGGCACTTGGGCACTGCAGTGTGGGCCGTAGAGGCGGAGAGCCCAGATCCCCCAAATTGAGTGAGGTGCACGAATCTATGACTGGCTGCTGCTGAGCAGGACGCAGGCTGGAGAGAGAACAAATGTTGCCGCAGGAGTGCAGTGGCTGTCCCCAGGCGTGAAGAGGGTTCCGTGGAGACAGTAGCCCAGACGAGCTTTTCCAGGGAGAGGAAGCTGTGCCTGAGGCAGGAAGGCGGCTGGAGTGAAGAGGGGTTTTGAGAACCAGGTTCCCTCCAAGCCTCCCTCTTCCCTCCGTGGTAGTGAGCCTGGTCCCAGAGCTGCTAAGACAGCGGCCTCGTGGTCTGCTCTGTAGGCCCTTTTCTCAGGCTACCCCTTCCCACTCTCATACCCTGACTCACAACATTGGAGCAACCACTCCACAGGTCCTTTTGCTTAGGAAACAGCTAACACCTGAGGTCTGAGTTTGGGGCAGCAAAGTTTCCGGATCTCCAGGAAGATCCAGACATCAACACGGCACCTTTTATGGGTTCTGATGAGTTGACTCACCACCTCCACGCAGCCCCTCAATTCCTCTCTGGGCTAATACCCATAGAGTGGCATCACTCTTTCATTTGAGGAGAAAGGAAGAGAGGAACGAGAAGGTGGAGTAGGGAGGGGTATCCAGGTGGGCTGTGAAAGTTCCCTCTGCTTTTTGTCTGCTGTGCAAAGAAGGATGTTACTATTTGGAACTTCTCTGACACTTACTTTCTCTATACCTGTTTAAGGAGCCAGGCAGAGCCACACAGATTGACTCCAGAGTCAAGCACTGGGCTGGTTTCCAGGGGCCAGCAGTATATCCTCTAAGGCCTTATTAAGGGCATGTTGGAAGCTTCTGCTGTTCATGGCTGCTTCCTTCTGCCTGAACGTCCTTAGACTGGTCCTTCCTGTCTTCTATGTTCCTAGATAACATTCTCATCCAGATGATTGCCCAGTGACCATCTAGGTCTCCTCTCTGAGCTTTGAGGCTAAATTAGTAAAACAGACACCCCCAACCTACTGTGGCAGAGCCGATTCCCTGGACTCACCTTCCCCTCTTTGGAAGGGAAATCTGGTGAGCTGCCACTCCTGACCACTGGGCGGTGGTCATCTGCGGAGGGAGGCTTCCCCAGGGCAGGCTGTGGATCAGCTTCTACTTAGCTGGGGCCTGGGAGGTGGGGTGGGTAAGAGTCAGAGGCCCGGGCTGGAGGGACTGCCGGGAGGTGCGTCATCAGCACGTAACTGCCTTGGAGATGAAGATTTCCCCTCTCCCTTCGCTTTCCTTGCCTGGGGAACCGCAGAGGAGGCCCTCTCTTCCTCCTGAGCCTAGATTTGGAACTCAGGCCCCTTCTTGCTGCTTTTCCCTCATGAAGTCTGCTTCTTCTGCCCCCAGGCCCCAGGGGCATGGCCTGGGAAAGTTGAGCTCACTGAGCAGCTGAATATGAGCTATTCAAATCATTATATTGACTGCTCAATTTTAAATTTCCTCCTAATGGCAAAAGAGGGACAAAAGGTCCCAAGGCCCCGGTAATTCTGTAAGGAATCCTGTCATTTTCACTGATCTCGCTGATCTCCCGGTACCTACTGAGCATCCCTGAAGCCTGCAGGGTTCCATCCCAGCCAGGAAGACCCCCCCCCAGGAGAGAGACATGAGCTTTGTAAGCTGAAAAGGACAATGACAGGGAAGGGGACAGCTTAGGCTGAGGCCACCCGAGGAGGGCTCCTCCTCCAGCCTGGACTAGCAGGGTGGGCTTCCTGGAGAAGGAAAAGTCCGTGCTGAGCCTGGAAACGCAGGAAGAGAAGGGAAGAGAAGAGGAAAACCTTGATAGAAAACCAGACTAACAGTGGAATGTACTAGAGTCAGCCCTAGAGGGGTTCTGTTTGAGAAAAACAAAATGAGACACCTCACTAAAGGCAACGCAAAGGGCAGGGGAAGCCGGTGAGACTGCAGAACCGCACGTGCCCAGACCTAGGGAGGGTGGAGTGCTTCAGGCAGGGGTGCCCAGAGGAGGCAGGCTGGGGAGAGGCAATTCTGAGGTCGGTGGTGTTCTGGAGGCAGGGGGTGTCATGGAGAGAGGGGAACCTGCCGAGCTCTTGGAGGTGGGAAGGGCAAGTGAGCTTATTGGGGGTGCCTGAAGATGAGGCAAGGGAAGGGGGGTCAGGTAGGTGTGGGGGGAGTGGGAGGGCTCAGAAAGTGGGAGACAGAGCCAGCCTGAAGCATACAGAACCTTCAGTGTCAGAGGGTTGCATGGGTGAGTCCAGGGTGTCGGCTCTGCCACAGTAGGTTGGGGGTATGCAAGGCCTTCAGCATCGGAGAGATGCATGAGTGGGACCGTTTTCTCCCTTCTGGTCCTCTGAAGGGCGGGACCCCATTCTGTGGGCCCCTCTTCACTCTTTCTCTCCTCCCAGAAGGACAAGGTGCGACTCTCACACCTACTGGAGAAGGGCCCTTCCTTGGGACAGGTGATATCTGGCCTGGAATCAGGACATGATGGAAAATGAGAGTGGGCCCTGGTCAGGATGCCTGGTGGGAGAAAGGTGTGTGGAAGGGCTGCTGGGAGGCTGGAGAAGGAGCAGCTAAGACAGGACTGTCCAGCCTAGGTCCCCAGAAGGGAGGAACAGGAGCCCTGCGAAGCAGCGCCCCCTCCTGGCCCCAGGCCTGCAGGGGAGGGCGCTCAGGCACACTGGAGGGGAGGATTGTAGAGCCGCTCATCTGTTTCTCTGCAATTATTTATCCCAGGGCCTCCTTCCAGCTGCATAATTTCTCAGAGAAGACACTAAACAGGCAGTGAGCAGGTCTTGAGGCCAGGCAGGGAAATTGCTGTGGGACCCTGGCCAAGTCCTGTCTCTGCGTGGGGCCCTTAGTTTCATCACCTGTAATTAGAAAAACACCGTCTTTGCCTTCTAGACAGGGCAGAGTGAATCTGGGGCCTGATAAGAGGCTTCCAACCTCTCCCTGGCCAAACACAGCAGGAAGCAGCTGAGGCGGAAGAGAGATCTGAATGTCACTGCATGTATACTTGTACTTCTGGGTGGGAGGACCCCTGCAGTCCCCAAATTCCCCAGGACTGTTTAGTGGTGCAGCCCCTCAGAGGACACAGAGGCTGGGCCATGGCCAGGTCTCCTTGAGCTTGGTACCTTGCTCCGGGAGTCCTGCACCCATGGGGCTGGACTGGAGTACCAGAGGAGCTAGAGGCCAAGGAAGCGTCATTCATCCTTCACGGGCCAGAGATTCCAGGAAAGCTTAACCTCGTTGTACCATGAGTCTTTGACCCCAAGACACCCCCATCTGATGAGCCAGCTGCCCTCCTTCCCTTTCCCAGGGGCCCTGCCAGCACCTGCTCCAGATGGCCTCCAACCCCACTGTCCTACGCAGTCCATGACGTCAGAGTTCATTCCTCCTTTCCCCTGCTTGCCAAAAAGAAAAGACAGGTCCTCCACAAATAGGCTCAGTTCCCTGGGGGAATCAACAGCTCTCCGTCTGGCTGTCAACGGGCAGGTGAGTGGGGCAGAGACTGAAGCCTCAGCCCTGAGAAAGTGAGCAGGGTAGTGAGCAAGAGTGCCTCCCCAGCAGAAAAGAGCTCAGCACCCCAACCTCAGCTCAGAGCCTGCACCAGATGTTTGCAGAGCAAACGGATCTGCTGCCAAATTCTTGCCCTGGGGACAAGAGATTGTCTTGGCTAGACTCTGGTAAAATGTTGGTCATATGGAGCTTTTCCAAGCAGTGAGCCACTCTTTTCCTGCTCCGGGGGTCCCTGCAGTGAGCCCACCTTCCTGGTCTGTACCTGGAGGAGAATGTCTATTGTCTGGTTTTGAAGACCTTGTTTCGGATTTGAAAGTGGCCACAGTCTCCAAGGAGAAGGGGGCTTCTCCCTATGGATAGAAGGGACCCCTATGTATCTTACAGAAGCCCCCTAACTTGGCACCTTTCCAGAAGGGATCATGGAATGGACTTGCTAGGATCCAGGACCACCAGTCATCTCAAGGGAGCCATGTCTCTGGATTTTTCCAAGCCAGAAACTTCTCTGCAGACTTCTGCCCCGTGAGTGTGTCATCACCCACTGCCTTCTGGTGAGCGGTCAATTTCTAAGATGTGAATGACCAGAAAACACTTGTAAGAAGTGGACCTGACCAAGCCAGATGCTGATGAGGGATGGAGGGAACAAACTTTTTGCAATCTGGGCTCCACAGGGATTGGAAAACACTTTTAAGCCCAAAGCCATAAATTGTTCGAAAAACCACCATTATGCCTGTGTGAATTGCCTCTGGGCCCAGTGTGTAACCTTACACAACAGACGTTTCCCGAGGATTGCCCAAGAAGGTCCCTGATGTCCAGTGTACACTTGGCAAGGAGAAGAAAGGTCGTTCTCCTGAAATGATGGCCTGTTTTGCCTTGTGGGAGAAATAATTTACGAGATAAAGTCCCAGCTTAGAGTTGTGGAGGGTTCAGAACTTCCCAGGAAGCAGTTGATTAAGGATGTTGATGTCCACAGAGGTGGTAAGGGGTAGAGGCGAGTGTCCATGTGACGTGGGCACGTGTCCATCCATGGTTGCTGCTGCCCGGCATCACAGCCCACTGGAGAAGCCGAACCATTATGTGCTTGCTTTCTTGGGCACCCTTGCAACCGGTGCCTGGGTATGTGACCTGGATTGCCCCAATTCCATTGCACCAGCCCTGAGTTTCAAATTGGGTGCCATCATCTCAGAGAAGCCAGGTCTTCAGGGAATGCTCTGAATCATACTACAAGAGGAGTTCCTGGGCAGGGTGGTGGTGGCAGTAGCACCCACTGTTCTGTGACAGAGTTGTCATTGATAAAGGCTGGCACATAAAGGCTGGCCCCAGTGGCTGCACTGAGGTCCTCCCTCCACCTGTTCTGCACTTGATATTGGAAACTGACCCTGGGTGAGTTATTCCTAAGCCTTCCTGACTGCCCAATGTAATGGTGCAATCTTCACTCATTGCAACCTCTGCTTCCCAGCTTCAGGCGATTCTCCTGCCTCAGCCTCCTGAGTAGCCGGGATTACAGGCTTGTGCCACCACGCACAGCTAATTTTTGTATTTTTAGTAAAGATGGGGTTTTGCCATGTTGGCTAGGCTGGTCTCGAACTCCTGACCTCAGGTGATCCACCCACCTCAGGCTCCCAAAGTGCTGGGATTACAGGCGTGCGTCACCACGCTGGGCCTCCAGGGCCCTTTTAATGCGTTCCTTTCCACTTCCCTCAGCCAGAGTCAGCTTCTGTTGCTTACACATCAGCCGTAGGCATCTTCATGCATGCCCTCGGTGCCCACTGCTTGACCTCCCCCACACTCTACTCTTGGAATAACCATTCTGCCAGAGCCCTACTGCCCTCACAGACAGCCCCTAATGTGAGAGTGAGGACATCTGGGGGTGTTCTTGCCTTCCTCCCTCAGGGATGGATAGAAGGGCAAAGGGGACAACATGTGGAGAGGCAAAATTAGGAGTCCCCAATTGTTCCCCTATGAAAATAACAAAGCAAATCCTCAGGGCAGTGTTCAAGGACTGGGCCCAGGCCGACTGCTAGTACTGCTGTCTTTACAAACCATATTCAACATCATTTGATGGAGATGATTCTAATGATCACACTGCCTCTAAAGAATGAGTTGCTGACCACAGCTTGCAGCCTGAAGGGGGAGCGTTCACGTAGATAAAATGAATGAGACATAAGCTCATATGCATTACTAAATCAAGAAAATATTTCTAACTTCAGCACCTTCTTACCCATTAGATCCAAATGTGTTCCTCAAGCAGAACAGGCATTACGGAGCTCTCAGACACAGTGTGGCGAGTGAGGTGTTACAAGAAAATCCGGAAAGCTGGGTGGTGGCTGAACCAGGGAGGGCGGGGGAAGGCCTGGAGTCTGCAGGGTGGGAGACAGGGCATCTGGCTTCAGAGGACAGAGCCCAGACGGTGGAGCCCTGCTCCTTCCTGTGACCCGAGGAAACTTTGCAGGGTCGGAGAAGTTGTGTCAGACTCTGGGCAGCCTGTCCCCAGACTCCAGATGCTAGACCCTGCCTGGGCCCCAGGCATGCCACCTTCTCTCTGTCCCCTTGAGTTCCCTGGGCAGCAGAGCAGCAGGCAGATGGGTGGTGGGCCTGGGTTGCTCCCTGAGAACCTCCCAAGAGGTGAGGTTGCTGGAGGAGTGTGTGACCCTCAGGAGTGCTTCTGGCAGACGGGCCTGGCCAGGACCTGAAGGGAAGTGAGAGAGCCCGGGAATCTTTTCCAGGGTGTGCCCACTCTGCTGAGCCCTGAGGCTTGCCCTCCCTGGGACTGTGCCCGTCGCTCCCACAGGCTGCTCCCCTGGCTCAGCACGGGCAGCCAGGATCCAGCCACGGAGTCCCTCAGCTCCCAAGCATGTTGTTGTCACAGCCTTAGCGGCATCAAAGCTTCCTTCTCTCCCTCCACCAGCTTTTCCAGGGAACCCCTGTGTTCACCTCAGTAGCCCCAGCTCCCAGCCTACTGCCTGCTAAATTGGTAGGTGCCCAGTAAACGCACAGTGACTGACTCCCAGCACTGCACCGGGCCTCAGGCACAGCAGGGACAGGCCACCTTTGCCCTCAGACAGAAGGTGCTGGCAAAGTGACCAGCCACCCCATTTTGCAGACGGGGCTGTGGAGGAGCCCCCCGCTGGCTTCATGGTCTGCCCTCAGCCACATGGGCTCAGCAGGCTGCTGCAGCCACATGAGTGAGTGGGCTGAAATCCAGCCAGCCACGGGGACCGGGCTGGGGAGCGAGCAACCCTGCTTCCCTGAGAGCACATGTGCCCAGAGGAACAGCTGTCTCCACCCGCGCGCAGTGGGCTCCCGCGGGAATGTGGTGTGTGGCTTGGCAGACAAACGGACACAGCTCCTCCAACACCTGTGGCCTTTTTCAGGGTCGGGGGCAGTTTAGAGCCCTGGGGCCTCTGTCATATCTGTTAGTGGTCATTTCTCTGGGTCCTCACTGTCCCCTTTCCCATTCTTTCCCTTTAAATTCTGGGAAGTCTGGAAAGGACGAGGCCAGACTGATTGGGAATGTTGTGGCTGGAAGATTTAGGAAGGCAAGAGCCCTAGTTTCAGAACACCAGCACTCTCCGTGGCCAGTGTGCAGTGGTCTGAGGCCAGAGCATAGGAAGTGGGAGGGGTAGGGTTTTGAGGCCTAGATGAGGACCACCGCCCACAGGAACAGAGCAGGGCCAGGGGGACATTCTCTCTCCAGTTGTCTGTGAGATCAGGACTGCTGGGACTCACCTGGGACTCCATTGCTGCAGGACCTGGCACACAATGGAGGCCCTTTTTTGTGAGACTGAGGGAATGAACCAGATCTGACCTTCTGGGAGAAACCTCACCCCATACCAGCCACCCAGGGTCCCTGAGGGCAGGGCCTCCATTTCTGCCCCTTCTCCAGTGCTCAATGACTCCTCTGGTTGACACCCACCTAGGAGATGGCCTCTGGGCTCAGGGTTGCTGCAGATTCTGGGACTGAGACAGGAGAGACAGAAACAAGACAGCGGTTCAGCCTGGACAGGGCCTGGAGGCCAGGCAGGGTCCACCTGGTCACAGACTAAGGCCAGGCCATCACTAGGGGGCAGGGCTGGAGTGAGAGAACCGGCTCAGACCCCCAGGACGGAGGCTAAGCTCACACAAAGCTCTCTGTTCTGCCTGCAACCACAGAGTGGGAATCAGGGCAGCCCTGTGTCTCCTGGGGGCACAGAGCAGGGGCTGGGGGTTGGGAAAGGAGCTGCCCCTGGCGGTTATCTGACCCCAGGAGGACTTGCCCAGCAGCAATGAGCTCATGGGCACTGGAGCAGAGCTAGGCATTGACAGGAAAGGAACCGCATATGTTTGCTGGAGATCTGGAGGTGTGGGCCTTTCGCATGAGCTCATGTGATAAGATGCTCCCAGGCCTCGCCAGGCCAGGGGCTCATGGGCAGCTGCTTCTGTAGGAGGAGCCCCATCTGCTGGCCCTGCAGGCCTCTGCCCTGCACACACCTTCTCTTGTTTTCTTGGAAACTGCAGGCTGAGCCCAAGGAAGATGACCTGGCAATGCTGAACTTATTTGGGTGGAATGATGAATGGCCCCTTAAAAATCAATGCTTCTTAGAAATTTGGTATAGAATATTTATCCAGTGTTACAGTGCAAGATAAACAGAAAAGTCAAACTAACAGCAAAATACGCACAGCTCCACTGATATAACATGGCTTGCCTACTACTTTCCTGGTTTTCAGATCCTCCAGGCAACTTTTATGTCTAGTTGGGTTGGAAGTGCACATGATATCTTGTGATCAACTTTTTCATGTAATATGATTTGATAAAACCTTTTCCATGAACCTGCATAGTCTGCAGTATAATGTTCACAGTCAGGATTTGGGCCGTTTTTAGTGTCATGTGCTTACAAATATCGCAGGTAAAAACATCTCTATATAAACAGAGTTTTTCTCTTTTCTTTCTTTCTTTCTCCCTCCCTCCCTTCCTCTTTCCTCCTCTCCCCTTTTCCTTTCTACCTTTCTTTCATCTCTCCTCCCTCCCACCCTCCCTCCC
>NW_012116599.1:11607211-11625790 GCF_000951035.1 Colobus angolensis palliatus
TTCCTTCCTTCCTTCCTTCCTTCCTTCCTTCCTTCCTTCCTTCCTTCCTTCTTTTGTCTTTTTCTTTCTAATTGCTGGTTAAAATGGTTTGATAGCATGAGCACTCTTCGTGGTTTGGTTGAATTTTGTCAGCCCTGTGCCAATGGACATGACCTGGTATATGGGCTTTCTTAAGTATTTTTATCAGAGTGTTAGATGTATTGATATTATCATTTTCATGTTTACTATGAAATGGCCTTTCACTGTATTGCTTTTCTATGCTCATATACAGATGTTTACACATTTTTGAGATGTTTTGAGTGCTCATAGCCTTCTGCACTTTTCTTTGACTACATGCTTGTGTGGTTGCCTGGCTCAGGCCATTTCTCCCAGGGGCCATTTGTTCCTGGAGAGCAGGGATCTTGTTTGTTTTGCTCTCTGCTGCCCCAGCACCCAGCCTGGATGAGTCCACTGTAGAGGCTGAAAGTGGGGACCACATAGTGGCTTTGATTCTTGCTAACTGGGTATTTTCACCTACATTGCATAGACAAGAGACTAAGTTCAGAAATGTTAAGTACTTGAGTAAGCACCATGGCTGGGACTGAAACTCAGAAGTCTGTCTGCCCTGAAACCCACACTTTGTCGTGACACAGACGTCTCCATAGATAGGGGGAGCATATGCTTTTATATTCTTCTGTTGTGGTTTTAAAAAATGGTTGTGTGAGTGTGTATGCATGTGTGTATTTAACTTTAACCTGTCTGGAATGTTCTGTGGTAATTGGTGAGTAAAGACCTGTTACTCACATGTCACAGTTACCCATTTCCCATATGATGTAG
Organism: Colobus angolensis palliatus; assembly: GCF_000951035.1. Classification (NCBI taxonomy): domain Eukaryota; kingdom Metazoa; phylum Chordata; class Mammalia; order Primates; family Cercopithecidae; genus Colobus; species Colobus angolensis. The sequence continues at coordinate 11,608,028 of NW_012116599.1, forward strand.
TGATAATTGTTTCTTTCATTGTTTTCTTCTCACTTGATTCATGGTAAATATTCAACTTAGATAAATATGTTCTGTTCTTCCGTAAAGTTTTGAGAGCTACTGCATATGTTCTATAGACTGGTAGGCATTTCCCCTGGTTTTGCCTTAAAATAAAAATTTCCCAAGCAGCTGATTTCTTATATAAATGTTATTTTTACCTTATAAACTTTTATAAAAGTAATTTTAACTTTAATTAGTTGCATTTCATTTTCATTAAACTCTCTTTCTTTTCTTTTTTATTTTTTGACATGGAGTCTCGTTCTGTTGCCCATGCTGGAGTGTGGTGGCTCGATCTTGGCTGACTGCAACCTCCACCTCCCAGTGATCAGCCCGCCTCGGCATCCCAAAATGCTGGGATTACAGGTATGAGCCAACGCGCCCGGCCTCATTAAACTCTTATTATGGGTTTTTAACTTTATTGTATTGTGGTCAGATAATATAACTTATACAGGTTGAATATCCCTTATCCCAAATGTTTTGGACCAGAAATGTTTTAATTTTGGATTTTTTTGGATTTTGGAATATTTGCATTATACACTTACTAGCTGAGCATTCCTAATCCAAAACTCTGAAATTCAGCATGCTCCAATAAGCATTTCCTTTGAGCGTCCTGTTGGTGATCAGAAAGTTCTGGATTTTATGCATTTTGGATTTCCAAGTTTGGGATTAGGGATATTCAAACTGTAATATTTATAAGATTTGAATTTTCTTGAGATTTTCTTTTTTTTTTTTTTTAAGACAAGGTCTTACTCTGTCACCCAGGCTGAAATGCAGTGGTATGATCATGGCTCACCATAGCCTCGATTTCCTGGGCTCAAGTCCTCCCAGCTCAGCCTCCCAAGTAGTTGGGACTATACACGCACACCATTACACCCAGCTAATTTTTTTTTAAATTTACTTTTTGTTTTTGTTTTTGAGGTGGAGTCTTGCTCTGTGGCCCAGGCTGGAGTGCAGTGGTGTGATCTTGACTCATTGCAATCTCCACCTCCCAGGTTCAAGTGATTCTCCTGCCTCAGCCTCCTGAGTAGCTGGGACTACAGGTGCGTGCCAACACACTGGGCTAATTTTTTGTATTTTTAGTAGAGACAGGGTTTTGCCATGTTAGCCAGGATGGTCTTGATCTCCTGACTTCATGATCTGCCTGACTTGGCCTCCCAAAGTGCTGGAATTACAGGCGTGAGCCACCATGCCTGGCCTTAATTTAATTTTTTGTAGAGACAAGGATCTCATTCTGTTGCCCAAGCTAGTTTTGAACTCCTGGGCTCAAGCAATCCTTTTGTCTTGGCCTCCTGAAGTGTGAGGATTACAGGCTAACCATGAGCCACCATGCCTGGCCAGATTTTCTTTTGTGCCTGAATATTTGTTGTTTTTATAAATATCTCATGTGCATTAAAAATATGACTATTATGTGTAGGGCACAAATTTTTTTTTTTTTTTTTTTTTTTTTTTTTTGAGACGGAGTCTTGCTTTGTCGCCCAGGCTGGAGTGCAGTGGCTGGATCTCAGCTCACTGCAACCTCCGCTTCCCGGGTTCACGCCATTCTCCTGCCTCAGCCTCCTGAGTAGCTGGGACCACAGGCGCCGGCCACCTCGCCCGGCTAATTTTTTGTATTTTTAGTAGAGACGGGGTTTCACCGTGTTAGCCAGGATGGTCTCGATCTCCTGACCTCGTGATCCGCCCGTCTCGGCCTCCCAAAGTGCTGGGATTACAGGCTTGAGCCACCGCGCCCGGCCCACAAAATTTAATGTATACAACTTTCTTAACTATTTTCTGTACACTTATTTTTCGGCAATTGATTTGTAAAGGCTAACAGAACTGGATAAAACCCCCATATATTTGGTAACTGATTATTTCAATACTTGTCTGGACGTTATTATTGCTTTCTCCTGTGCAGTACCAACTTCATTTGGGAACTCTCCCTCCGCTCTAACCCTGTTTTACTGTGGCCTACCAATCTCAATAACCCATCTCTTTTATTATAGACGCAAGCACATGACCCAGATCCGGCCAGACCCAAGCCCCCAATAGGTTCAATGACAGAAACGTAACTCCAGCTATAAGGAACTTTATTGGTTGCATAACCAGGAAGTCCAGGGCAGGGGGCTATTCGCTGGCTCAGAGGCCACCAGATTCAGTGACTCAAGTGATGTTGAGCCTCTCACTTTCTCCATGTGATGGCCTTACTGTCTCCTACTACACAGGGTCTTCCTCTGTGTGGTAGGGGATGCAGGCAGGGAGAGTGATGCCCTCAGATGTCTTCCTCTGATGTCTAGACAGAATCTTATGGAAGGACCAACTGGTGTTTTTGGCACTGTTTGACTTGTTTGACTTGGCCAGTCAGTGTGGCCAGGGAGATGGTTTTTCATAGATTGGCCAGACTTAGCTCAAGCACCCATCTCTGGGGCCCCAGAGGCAAAATATGGAGATTGCCTGCCCCAGCAGAACCCTGGAGAATGAAGGGATGAGTCTCTAAAGGAAAATGGATTACTGTTAACAAAAGGATCAGGGAAAAGGGTGTTAGGAAGGGAAGAACAGGTGTCTACAATGGGCTGCACCCCCTGGCTATACAATTGGTTCAGGGATGGGCATGTGACCCAAGCCAGCCAATTAAAGAACTTCCAGGGATTTGTTTTCTCTCCGTGGAGCTGGCAAGGGTGAAATCTCTTTCCTGTAATGCTAGGTGGTTGGCCTGGAGCTGCCTATGGGCATATTCAGTCTCTGAGTTCAGTCATACTCCTGTTGTGTCAATTTTTTGAGCTAAGGACCACTCTGTTCCCTTTGTGCTTAAGCAGATTGGAATTGGGTTTCTGTTGCTTGCAACCAGAGACCTGCCCAATGCAGTACTGTTATGCCTTCCTTTCACAGTTTATACTTAATAATATAAAGTGACCTTCTGTGTCCTGTGTAACTTGCCCTAGATCACAATTTATTAAGGGGCTGAGTCAGATTAAACCCAGGTGGGCTGAACTGAGGGCAGCACTTTGGGATAGCTGATCATTTCACAGAAAGCAATTTGGTCTCCTCACCAGGGGATGGTGGGGGATGACTTCTGAGGTTCCAGTCCACCATGCAGGCCTCAAGCATTGTAACTAGATTTTTTAAAATATGAAAGGTTTTACTTTATTTTATTCTAATTAAAAAAATAAAAATCGCTTTTTTTCCTATTATGTAACTTGGGCTGCATTACCAAGTTCATGTGAAGATTTCTCATGTTAAGATAAGGTTGAGCAGAAAATTCTTAAAAATCTGTTTTCTTGACCATTTCCTGAATTATTTTTAAAAAGGTATCACATAGTCATTAGAATACAGATATTACAGGGCTGGGCATGGTGGCTCCCACCTGTAATCCCAGCACTTTGGGAGGCCAAGGTGAGCAGACTGCTGCTCAGGAGTTTGAGACCAGGCTGGCCAACATGATGAAACCCTGTCTCTACCAAAAAAAAAAAAAAATTTACAAAAATTAGATTAGCTGGGCATGGTGGTGTGAAACTGTAGTCTCAGCTACTCAGGAGGCTGAGGTGGGAGGCTCTCTTGAGATTGGGAGGCAGAGGTTGTGATGAGTTGAGATTGTGCCATTGCACTCCAGCCTGGGCAACAGTGAGACCCTGTCTCAAAAAAAAATACAGATAATATAAATGATACAACTGAATGTGAAGGAGAATACCTCCAGGCCCCTCACCATCAAACAGTCATTGTTAATATTTTGGTCAATATCCTTCCAGAAATTTTTCTATGTATATAAATACATAAAGGTGCATTTATTTTAATAATGCAATTCAATTGCATTCTAATATGGTTTTGTAGTCTTTTTTTCTACTTACCCTCACCTCTGGAGCATTTCTTCGTGGCCCATACAATTGTAAGCACTTTACCTGAATTATTCATGGAATCCTCCCATCTGCTCCATTCCACATGACTATATCTAGGGTTCTGTCATCATTTTCCATGGCATTCTGTTGAATGGAGGTCTCGTAATTTATTTAAATATTCACTTCCCTGTTGATGAACTTGTAGGTTGTTTCCACATTTTTACTAAAATATAACAAACTGACCACAGATGGATGTGAATACCTTAGATCTTGTGATATACTGTGATTACTTTAATGAGATCAGACAAGCCAACCCCATCCTGGTCCCGCATGACCGGTTTTTCCACTGTCAGATAATGTCCTGGGGCAGGAAGAATAGGGTGAATGGGGCCTTTGATGAGGATGGCAGAAAAGGATCCTCTCTCTGGAGCTGAGGGTTGGGTCAGTTGGGCCTGGCTTTGCCATAACAGGGGCACTGGGGCAGTTCCAGAGGCAGCAGTGAGCTGTCCCTGGCCACCAGGAAGCAGGTGCTTCCCTGTGAGCCGGCTGAGCTGGGTCTGGGCATGCGCAGTGACGTTGCTGCCTGTGCTGTGCTTCCCTGTGGTCTCAGACACCCATGAGAGCCTGGCCTTTGCTCTGCTGGTGGATTGAGAGGAGGGGCCAGTGCCAAGCTCTGAATGGAGTAGCCAAGGGAGCTTTAATCAAGGTGATAAATGGTCGTATGCATCTAAACTCTCTTCAGAAAATGATGACGAATACACAGGTACTTCCAGTGGACAGGTGATAGGGAGCCCTATCGCACACAGGGGTCCATACTTGCATCACGGTATGGGTTTGCTCAGCAACACTAAGGCAAAAGAAATGTCGCCTTTAAACTTTTTCCAAACCAGATTAAATATGGCTCAGCCTTCAGCTGTCCTAATGATAGAATAGTCAATTTCATCATTTTGGGGAGCTACTTCTCTATCCTAGGATTCTCCAAGAGTCTTGGTGGGGAGAGGCGTTGGAGTCAGCATTGTGGCAACTCAGAGGGTTTTACTGGGGGAGTTTCTTGACAGGACTATTCACATGATATGAAAACTAAAAGGGGATTGTAGCAGAGAGCTGAGAGCATGATAGCGGATCCTCCCGACCGGACCTTTATCCACTGAAAGTAACCCCTCATGGAACCACACGACCATGCAGCACAGAGAATAAACAGAGAGAATGTGGGGGCTGAAGAGAGCTGTGGATAACAACTAGCACTGGAATTTCTCTTTACCCTGGTCTAGGGAATCAGCTTCTCACGGGAAGGAGCCTCCTCCCGTCTTGTGATCGTGGCTCCATGGGCAAGACCTGGGTGCTGGGTCAAGTGTGAACGAGGAAGGCTGTGCTGCCCTGAGTTTCCGATGCTTTCCCAGGACACCTGGAAATGGCGCGAGGCTGCCTCTCTTCCCCTGTCACCTAAGGGACCACCGAGGGAGGGGCTGGTCTCCAGGGCGGCAGCAGAGGCAGCGGAGAGCAGCACCAGAGCCGTAGGGACTGTTTCTGAGCCTCCCGGGGGAGATTTCACTGTGGTTGGACCGGCAGCGGCACTGCAGCCAGCAGAGCTATGGGCTGGGGCCACCTCAGACACTGGGGCTGCAGGGCTGGAGGTACCAAAGCCAGCCATGAGTGCATGGAGGCTCACAGTGAAAATTCACTTTATCTGGTTGTGTGCTTGAGTTTCACAAGAAACTTTCTTCATAAGAAAATTCGGGTTTCCCTCAAGATTTTTATTGCAAGTCAATGCCTTGGACAAGTTTGTATCTCTGGAAAAGATAAAGTCACTTGAAAGATGGAAATGTTTAGTCAACAAAGAACCAACTCTTCCAAATTTGTTGAATCCAGTTCAATAAATTGTTTCAGATCCCATATTAAAGGTCAGCATGAAAATAAACTTTAGTGTCATGATTTTGTAAGAATCAGTAAATACAATGGATTGAGGGTTAAAATAAATGAACTTAAATACACACACACACATTTCACCTGTTTTGAAACAAAGTAAATTTATTTTGTGATGGCTTTTTGAGGTATAATTCACATACTACACGATTCACCCACTTAAAATGCAGAATTCAAAGGTGTTTTGTTTAGCCACAGAGTTGGGCTACCATCACCATAATCAATTTTAGAACATTTTCATCACCCTGAAAAGGAACCCTGTACCCCTTAACCATCAACCTCCAATCCCCCCCAACCAGGCCTTGGTAACACCAATCTACTTTCTGTGTCAATAGATTTGCTTTTTCTGGGCCTTTTATATACATGGAATCATACAGTAGATGTGGCCTTATGTGTCTGGCTTCTTTCACTTGGCACAATGTTTTCAAGAGTTCTCCATGTTGTAGCATGGATCTAGCATGGATCAGTCATTTGTTTCTTTTTACGGCCAGATAATATTCCACTGTATGAATAACACCACGTTTTGTTTATCTTTTCAGTAGTTGATGGACGTTTGGGTTGTTTCTCCTTTTTGGCTATTATGAATAATGCTGCTATGAGCAGGTATGTACTTTTTTTTGAGACGGAGTCTCGCTCTGTGCCCCAGGCTGGAGTGCGGTGGCGTGATCTTGTCTCACTGCAAGCTCTGCCTCCCAGGTTCACGCCATTCTCCTGCCTCGGCCTCCCAAGTAGCTGGGACTACAGGCACCCGCCACCACGCCCAGCTAATTTTTGTATTTTTAGTAGAGACGGGGTTTCACCGTGTTGGTCAGGATGGTCTCGATCTCCTGACCTCGTGATCCACCTACCTCGGCCTCCCAAAATGCTGGGATTACAGACGTGAGCCACTGCTCCCGGCCGGTATGTACACATTTTTGTATGGGTGGATATATGTTTTTATTTTGTTTTATTATTTTTTGAGACATATCACTCTGATGCCAGGCTGGAGTGCAGTGTCATGATTTCAGCTCACTGCAACCTCTGCTTCCTGGGTTCAAGCAATTCTTGTGCCTTAGCCTTCCGAGTAGCTGGGATTACAGGTGTGTGCCACGACCCCTGGGTAATTCTTTTTGTATTTTTAGTAGAGACGGGGTTTTGCCATGTTGGCCAGGCTGGTCTCGAACTCCTGACCTCAAGTGATCTACCCACCTCGGCCTCCCAAAGTGCTGGGATTATAGGCATGAGCCATGTAATAAAAAACCCACCCATATGTTTTTATTTTCTTGAGTATATATTTATGATTAAATTTGATAAATTATTCCTTCCCTTACTAGTGAAGAATAAAGTATAGGGGAAAATCAGAAGGAACAATTTATCAAACCAGATGTGGAAAAAAAAATACCCGTAGAGTGCTTACTGTATACTGGGTGCTATTCTAAGTGCTTGCTTAGCCACTAGCTATTAACTTATTTAATCCTAATGGCTATTTTCATTCCCATTTTATAGATGGGGAAACCGAGGCACACTGAAGTTGAATAACTTGCCCAAAGTCACATAGCTGGGAATGGCAGAACCAGAATTCAAACCCGGGCAGTCCAGTTCTAGACTTTGTACTCAATAAAATGTCTGTGTCATATACATTGGGGAGGTTAACAAAGGCGAACCAAATGTGTCTGCTGTGCTGATTGAAGCCACCTGGTCTACCAAACCCTTACATAAAGATGTGACAAGTGAGCCTTCAAGGATCACTGAAAACTGCTGAAATTCACACTATAGATACCCAGGGGTCCAAATGGAGGTTTTCTTCCAGGACGGAGAAAGTAGTAATGAGTTTAGAGCAAGAGCCAGACAGCTTCCGAATTGTTTCATGTGCTCTTTTGTCTCTCACTAGAGTTTCTCACTTGCTCACCTGGGCTGCCTAATAGCTTTTTCACGGGCAGATCTCATATTCAGAGCAAAGTGTGTTCAATTTACCGACCATCTGTTGGTAAGAGGTGAGAGGAGAAAATACTTCCCTTGAGGTGTGTCTGGAAGGAGTTTTAAGAAATCTCTGTAGGCAAACACTTCCTAACAATTTAAATGTAGCTTGTCCATCTCGGTCTCCTCAAAACAGTCATCTCACCAGTTCTACCAAGCCAAGGGTGGTTTGTAGCCAGAATGGCTTTGCCATGGGTGAACACAGAGCTGTGTGTTTGGGGGAGGGGGCAAAGAACACGTGCGGAAGGAGAAGGATCCACCTAAAGGTGGTGGGAAGCAGGCGCACCTGTGCATCAGAAATCCAAGGGCTCACCCTGGAGTCGTACTACCATTTCATCATCAATTCTAGAACATTGTCATTACCACAAAATAGAAGGGAAATCTGCATTCCACCATAGCCTCATCTTATCCCCAGGTTTGTCTAACCATTACCCTTTAGCAATATCAGGTTCTGTTTAAACAAAATGGTTTGCAAAATACTGTTAATTAAGTAGTCCGTCTCCTTTGTTTTTTTTTGTTGTTGTTGTTGAGACAGACTCTTGCTCTGCCACCCAGGCTGGAGTGCAGTGGTGTGATCTCCACCTCCTGGGTTCAAGCAACTGGCATTACAGGTGCCAGCCACCACGCCCAGCTAAGTTTTGTATTTTTAGTAGAGACGGGGTTTCATTATGTTGGCCAGGCTGGTCTTGACCTCCTGATCTCAAGTGATCTGCCTGCCTCAGCCTCCCAAAGTGCTGGGATTACAGTCATGAGCCACTGTGCCTGACCTGTTGGGGGGCCTTTTTTTGATGCACAGTCAAATCATTGACTAATTAATAATGGTAATATGGTTTCCTATTTTCCAATTCTATAATTGTGTTTAATGAATAGTCTTTTACAGACCTATTTAAAAAACACTTATTTATTTATTTATTGAGACAGAGTCTCGCTCTGTTGCCCAGGCTGGAGTGCAGTGAGGCGACCTTGGCTCACTGCAATCTCTGCCTGCCAGGTTCAAGTGACTCTCCTGTCTCAGCCTCTGAAGTAGCTGGGATTATAGGTGCAGACCACTACACTCGGCTAATTTTTGTGTTTTTAGTAGAGACGAGGTTTCGCCATGTTGGCCAAGCTGGTCTCAAGCTCCTGACCTCAAGTGATCACCTGCCTCAGCCTCCCAAAGTAGTGGGATTAAGGGCTTGAGCCACTGCGCCCAGCCTATTTTTAATTTTAAATAAAAATAAAAACGTTTCCTACCTGACAACAATTACCCATTAGCAAATACATCTTTAAAATTCCATTACCAATAGCAATGTCAGAAATTAAACACCAAAGGGACAAAAAAGAACACAACTAAGCAGAGAACTGGAGCACGTGCCTGCATGGGAAGATGTACTATTATCAAGAAGTAATTCTCCCCAAAGTACTACATAAATTTTACATGGTTCCAGACAAAATCTCAATGGCTTTGTGAATGCGGAAAATCTGATTCTAAATTTTCTCGGGAATAATAAATACATGCAAATAACCAAGAAGGTTTTTTAAAGTCTTAAGACATATTTATCCTCTTAGATTGAAAAAATGTTATAATACTAATTTAGGATGTGTTTCTGGTGAAGGAATAGATAAGGGGAAAGAAATAGGAGTTTCTGACAAAGGCCAGATTGAGAGTCAGTTCTCAGTGAACTGGACCTGATGACTAGATTTAAAATAATAATACCAGTGAGGGCTGGGCGCAGAGGCTCACACCTGTAATCCTAGCACTTTGGGAAGCCGAGGCAGGTGGCCGTTGCCTGAGGTCAGGAGTTTGAGACCAGCCTGGGCAACATGGCGAAATCCGTCTCTACTAAAAATACAAAAAGCAAAATTAGTCAGGCATGGTGGCGTGGACCTGTAATCCCAGCTACTGGAGAGGCTGAAGCAGGAGAATCTCTTGAACCTGGGAGGTGGAGGTTGAGAATCTCTGGAACCTGGGAGCCGAGATCGCACCACTGCACTTCAGCCTGGGCAACAGAGGGAGACTCTGTCTCAAATAAATAAATAAATAAATAAATAAATAAATAAATAAATAAAACCAGTGTATTGTTAAAAAGTCCCATGCATGAATCAGAGCTAACATACACATACTCACAAGGCATCTTTTGGATAGAACAACCAGGTCGCCGGTGGGTGCCTCCTGCTGCTGCACTGAGGATTCCCCGCTTACCGGCCAGAGTCACACGGGTCACAGGCCAGGCTGTGAACCAAGATGAAGAAGCTTCCCCTCTAGGAAGCACCCTCCCAGCCAGTCCCAGAAAAAAACCTCAGGCTCAGGGAACCACTCTGGTGATGTCCTGGCGGTATACACAGGGTGATGGGCTTTGCAGCTGGGTTTCCACTAACCCCCCAGTTCTTGGCATAGCTGTTCCCCAAGATCCCGCTGGTCCGGTTCCTGTGACCTGGAGAAAGCTCGACTCTCCTGTGCCTGCAGAGGTTGAAGGTGGTCCCCTCCTTGGCCGGGCTGCCTGCGCTTCAGATATTGAATATGTGGGTGGAACAGACTTGGGGTTGAGGTGGGGAAAGCCCTCAGCCTCTTCTTGAGGCTGGGAAGTTTGGGGACAGCTTTGTCATCTCATACGTGGTAGCTCCCTGGTCAGGAATAGAAGTCAGGAATAGAGGGAGAGACTGGCCTCCAGACTGCCCCTAAGTCAGGTGCACCAGCATCCCTTCCTCAGCCTCTTCCAAGAACTCCTCCAGCCTCGGAAGGCTCCCCTCCCTCAAGTTTCCTCACTGTTCAGGAACGCAATGAGAACATTTTGTTAAACAGTAAATGAGTGTTTGGATACAGGTATTTTCAGGCTGAAGATGCACTCTTGTCTGCAGAGAGAGGCATAGTTGGTGGGGAAGATGTCAGCCAGTTTTTTAGGAAAAGTTCAAGGAGAACACAAGCATAAGGCAAATGAGTTTGTTATTTATCTTATTTTCCCCCTGGCTGATCACTTGTCATCCATAAAGTTGAGACAAGAGTATAACTGTTTTTGTTGCATCTGACAGGATAAATCTGGTGAATATGAAGTCTGAGAAGTTGGTTTAAAACATTCACGGCCAGGGCTGGGCACTGTGGCTCATGCCTGTAATCTCAGCACTTCGGGAGGCTGAGGAGGGTGGATCACCTGAGGTCAGGGGTTCGAGACAAGCCTGGCCAACAGGGTGGAACCTCATCCCTACTAAAACTAACAAAAATTAGCCAGGTTTGGTGGTGCACGCGTGTGATCCCAGCTACTTGGGAGGCTGAGGAAGGAGAATTGCTTGAACCTGGGAGGCAGAGGTTGCAGTGAGCTGAGATCTTGCCACTGCACTCCAACCTGGGTGACAGAGCGAGACTCCGTCTCAAAAACAAAACAAAACAAAACAAATTTCACGGCCAGTGTGAGGCAGCAGAAAGCTCCAGTCTTCTATCTCATAGGGGCCTGAGGGGCCTGGTCCTACCACGGGAGGCAGTGACGTGGAGGATTCCAGGTCAGCAGTAAGAGAAATAGCCTGAACCATAGTTGGGGACAAAAGAAGGGGCAACCAAGATGTAGACCTGAAAGCGACGCTTGAGCAGAGCTCTTGATAACAGGCCATGCCTGGTTTGTTCACAGAGGTACCATAGGACCTGGGTCTCTGCCAAGCACCTTATATACATCTTCTCAATCATTATGAGGTAACGATCACTGTCCCCATTTTGCAGAAATGAAAACCAAGAAAACCAGGGCTTGACCCAAAGACAAGCCTATCAGGTGCTAGAGGTGGGTTTTCAACCTTTTTGAACCACAGGACCTATTACCTCTATAGAGTAGAAACCAAGAAAACACCAGTTGGACAGATGGACAGACAGTGGATGCCAGGATGGGTGCTGCTGAATGGGAATGGGGACAGGTCTTTTTGCTGGATATCCTTTTGTGCCTTTTGAGTTCTGCACTGAGTGCTTCTTTCTAAAATAAATACAGAAAATGACAAAGAGGACTATTATCCTACAAGCAGAATAAAAGACCGCTTTTGAAGGATCTAAAATCAGCTTAGCTCCTGCTTTCATTTTTCCAAAAATAAACATTCTAAGCCCAGTACGATGCTCTGACTGCTGATGCCCCATTCTTGTACATTACAAAGAAATGAGGCAAAAATTGGGCAGGAAATCGTTTGCAGTAAGAATGATAGGACATAGTATTACATGTTATTTCATTTTATTTTTATAATTTATTTAAATTTTAAATTTAAATTGACAAAAATTATTTGTATTTATGGTGTACAACATGATGTTTGATATATGTACACATTGTGGAATGACAAAATCAAGTTAATTAACGTACTCATTACCTCACATACTTTTTTTATTGTGAAGAGAACATGTTTAAAATCTACTCTTACAGCAATTTTCAAGTATACAATACATAGTAACTGTAGTTACCATGCTGTTCAATAGATCTCTAGAACTTATTCCTATCTGAAATTTTGTATTATTTAACTGACATCTCCCCAAGTCCTTCCCCAACCCCTACCTCAGGTAACCACCATTCTGCTCTCTACAACTATGAGTTCAATTTTTTTTAGATTACACATATAGGTAAGATCATGAATTATTTGTCTTTTTGTGCCTGCTATTTAAAACTTTATTATGTATGTATTTATTTTTTGAGACAGAGTCTCACTCTGCCACCCAGGCTGGAGTACAGTGACACAAACATGGCTCACCACAGCCTCCACCTCCCAGGGTCAAGAGATCCTCCAGCTTCAGCCTCCTAAGTAGCTAGGACTACAGGCATCCAACACCACACCTGGCTAATTTTTGAATTTTTTGTAGAGATGGGGTTTCACCATGTTGCCCAGGTTGGTCTCGAACTTCTGGGCTCAAGCACTCCACCCCCCTTGGCCCCTCGAAGTATTGGGATTACAGGCATGAGCCACCATGCCTGGCCCTTGCTTTGTTTCACTCAGTATGACATCCTCTAGGCTCATTCATGTCGCAAATGACATGACTTCTTTCTTTTTTAAGGCTGAATAGTATTCTATTGGGTATATATACCATTTTATTTATTTATTTATTTATTTATTTATTTATTTTTTAATTTTTTGAGATAGAGTTTCGCTCTTGTCGCCCAGGCTGGAGTGCAGTGGCATGATTCGGCTCACTGCAACCTCTGCCTCCCGGGTTCAAGTAATCCTCCTGCCTCAGCTGAGATTAGAGACGTGTACTACCATGCCCGGCTAGTTTTGTATTTTTAGTAGAGATGGGGTTTCACCATATTGGCCAGGCTGGTCTTGAACTCCTGACTTGAAGTGATCCGCCAGGCTTGGCCTCCCAAACTGCTGGGATTACAGGTGTGAGCCACCACGCCAGGCCTCATTGTGGTTTTAATTTGCAACACTGCACTTTAATAAGAGACTTTACAAATTAGTTGAATTGAAGGCCTTAACAGAGAATTGGGTAAAAATCATGAAAAAAAATATACTCAGAAGAAAATACTTTTACGGCACCCAAGAGAAGTCAAACATCTGTAGTAATCATAGAAATGTAATTAAAATGTAAATGAGGCACTATTTTTAATCACTAGTTTTAAAAAAAACACTATACGCAATTCTGACAAAAATGTGGTGTTTTGAGGCAGCATTAAATTGATACAATATGTATGAAATAGGTACTGATATATATCAATTGTCATTGATACCTTCATATCCTTTGATTGAGGAATCTCAAGCCTGTATAACATGTCTAAGAAAATTGTCCAAATGAACCTGAACCAAATATACAAAAACCATTATTGCCCCATTATTTATAATGTTAAAAAACTGGACCGGGCGCGGTGGCTCAAGCCTGTAATCCCAGCACTTTGGGAGGCCGAGGCGGGCGGATCACGAGGTCAGGAGATTGAGACCATCCTGGCTAACACGGTGAAACCCCGTCTCTACTAAAAATACAAAAACTAGCCGGGCGAGGTGGCGGGCGCCTGTAGTCCCAGCTACTCGGGAGGCTGAGGCAGGAGAATGGCGTAAACCCGGGAGGCGGAGCTTGCAGTGAGCTGAGATCTGGCCACTGCACTCCAGTCCAGGGGACAGAGCGAGACTCTGCCTCAAAAAAAAAAAAAAAAAAAAAAACGTAACTACTGGAAGTAAACTTAATAGAATATAACAGTCTTTGAAAACAAAAATCATTTTTCTGAAGAAAGTAATTTAATGCATGTGCAAAGATTTATCTGCATGAATATTCACTAAGCATTGTTTATGATAATAAAAGATTGGAAATAACCTATGTGTCCAACAATATAGTGTAATTTTTTCAAATAACTAATATAAATAATAAATAATGGAAATTCATAATGTGGGATACTATGTATTTATTTAAATTGGTGCTACAGAATTACATTTGTTGATATGTAGATGCGACTACTTCTACACTTTTGGAGTGAAAAAGTTATAAAGGAGTATTAAAGTATATTCCATTGGAAGACCCACACTTCTCAATTTCAAAACTTAGTACAAAGCTATAGTAACCACAACAGTGTGGTACTGTCATAAGGATAGATACATAGATCACTGTAATAGAATGAAGAGACAGAAATAAACCCATACATCTATGGTCAATTGATTTCAAAAAGGATCTCAAGACCATTCAATGGGAAAGGAAGAGTCTTTTCAATAATTGGTACTGGGACAACCGGATATCCATATGCAAAAGAGTGAAGTTGAACTCTTATCTCATACCATACATAAAAATGAACTCAAAATGGATCAAAGATCTAAATGTATGAGCTAAAATGATAAAATGCTTAGAAAGAAACAATTGTAAATCTTCATGACCTTAAATTAGGCAACAGTTTCTTAGATATAATACTTAAAGCAAAAGCAACCAAAAAAAAAAGAATAATTTGGACTTCATCAAAAGTAAAATGTTTGTTTGTTTCATCAAAGGACAGCATCAAGATAGATAATGAAAATGGAATGTAATTACTGTACATAACCTACAGAATGGGAGAAAAAATTTACAAATCTGATAAGGGTCTAGTATCCAGAATATATAAACAACTCTTACAACTCAACAATAAAAAAGACAAATAACTCAACTGAAATATGAGAATGTGAGTGAGAGACTTGAAGGACATTTCTCCAAAAAAGATATACAAATGGTCAATAAGTACATGAAAAAACAGATGCTCCGTATCACTAGCCATTAGGGAGTCCAAATTAAAACTGCAATGAAATACTACTTTACTAGATGATTTACATTTCACCAGAATGGCTGTAATAAAAAAATGAAGCATAACAATTGTTTCCATTGTGGAGAAATTGGAACCCTTATACATTGCTGATGGGAATGTCAAATGGTGTAGTTACCATATGATCCAGCTTATATGACCCAGCAATTCTACTCTTAGGTATGGAATGCATAAGAACTGAAAAAAATGCTCATGCAAAAACATGTACATGAATGTTCATAGCAGCATTATTTATAATAACCAATAAGTACAAAAAAATCCAAATGTCCATCAACTAATGAATGAATGAGCTAAATGTGGTATACCCATATAAAGGAATATTATTCAGCCATAAAAAGGAATAAAGCACTGATTCATGCTATAACATGATAAACTTTGAAAACATTATGCTAAGTGAAAAAAACAAGTCACAAGGGACCACATATTATATGATTCTATTTATATAAAATGTCCAGGCTAAGGAAATTCACAGAAACAGAAAGTAGATTGGTGGTTGTCTAGGGCTGGGAGGACAGGAGGGAACTGAGGAGTGACTGGTGACTGCTAATAAGTGCAGGGTTTCTTTATGATGTGATTGAAAGTATTCTAAAATTGTGGTGATGATTATATAACACTGTGACTATACTAAAAGGCACTGAATTGTGTACTTTAAAATGGTGAATTTTGGCCAGGCGTAGTGTTTTATGCCTGTAATCCCAGCACTTTGAGAGGCTGAGGTGGGCAGATCACTTGAGCTCAGGAGTTCGAGATCAGCCTGGGCAACATGATGAAATCTGTCTTTACCAAAAAAATACAAAAACTGTTAGCCAGATGTAGTGGCACGCGTCTGTGATCCCAGCTATTCAGGAGACTGAGGTGGGAGGATCGCTTGAGCCTGGGAGGCAGAGATTGCAGGGAGCCGAGATCACACCACACTCACTCCAACCTGGATGACAGAGTGAGACCCTGCCTCTACCAAAAAATAAAATAAAGTAAAATAAAATAAAATAAAATAAAATAAAACAAAATGAAATGGTGAATTTTATGCTGTGTGAATTATATCTTAATTTTAAAATTTCAAGAAAGAATATTTCAATCCAAATGTTTGTATGTGTATGTATGCATATCTGTCTATCTGCCTACTTATTTATCTGTCCATCTATCTCTGGGTGGTAAAATTACACATACATTTTTAGTTGCTTCTTCATAATTAAATGTATCATCGAAGTTATTTTGAATGGTATGTATAATTTGTAAAATAAAAAAGTTTTAAAAAGTCTAAAATTAACATGGAAGATATTGATTCAATTTCTAAAAGAAGGGATATAAAATAGCAGGGCATCCTGCAACTATGTAACATAAATATATGGTCCTAGTACAGGAAAATAGAATAAAATGAAAATAAGTATGCAAAAGTGGTGACTTTATGTATGAATTTAAAAATTAAAAAATTTTTTACTGTAATCTTTATGTTTACAAGTAGATAATGACCACATTTGCCTCAAAAATGAAATGGATCTTTATTTATTTAATATTGAAAATGTTAATAAGATTATCATGTCTAGGCACCTTTTTCTGAAAAGCCACTCATTCATTCTATAAATATTCATAGCATAAGTTTTCTGTTTCTTCCTTGAACTTTCCCTTTTACCAATTTTTCTGTTGTTCTACCTGAGTTTTCTTATTCTTCTTGTGTTACTTTTCATGGAAAATTGTTCACTTCCTTTAACATTTCAAACTCATTAAAGTTTAACTTTGAATAGAATTTCCCAATTATTTTAATGATTATGTAGTTTTCAAATTTTGTTTCCCTTATATTCTTTTGGGTATGTAGTTGATTATACCTCAGTATCAGTGGTTTGTAAATATTATATTAATTTTTATCTTAGTTTTGCATGTTTGGCATATTTTCTAATTTTTATGATTTCATATTTATTACTGCCCTTTACAATTTGTTATATATATTTTAAAAATTTAGATGTAGATCTAGTTATTTTTCTCTTTTTTTCTTATTCTTATAGGAAGAAAAGATACAAAATTTCCTCTGATACAGCTTTGACCATGTACCTCTTATCTTTTTTGGTTTTAATGTCTCTATATTTCGCACTGCCTTTTCAACTCAATTGTTCTATGATGGAGTATTTCTTCCATTCTTATCTGGCCATGTGCAAAATGGTGGTATACTGCCTTTCTCTATAATTTATTGAATTGCAGTCTGAATCAATGTGTGAAATCTTTCCTAATAATACCTTTGTCTTCAAAATTGCAATTAATTTTTGTAAAAGCTTCAGGTACACTTGAGAAAGCTGTTTGTTTCCCAATTTTTCCTCTTTGGAGCAGTTCGTCCAATCACATCCCTTTGTAGAAGAAAAAAATGGAGGCCTCTGAGGTGGAGGGACTTGCTGGTGATTCCTCAGTAGAGCTGGGGCAGAGCCTGTCGTTGGGGCCATTGAATGGAGTATTATTGAGAGTTTATGCCAACACGCTCCAACAGTACTCTCCCCTGCTAATGCTCCTTTCTGTTGAAAAGCTACAGAGCAGGGCTGCCTTAAGCCAAATATCCTGTTTTGGGGGCTCTCCCTCTCTGCAGCCTCCGTGCTTCACAAAGCATCATGCTGACCTGTTAACCTTGGTCTTCTGTTTGGCTTTGTCTGGAGAAGGAATTCTTTCCTAGTGGCCTGGCTCTTCATGCAAATAGACCTCCAGTGGGTCCTCCCACTGGTGCTTTGGGCTTGCCTAGGTATGCCAGACTCCTGGGATGAACATAATAACTTAATCAGTCAAGTTGAGACTCACCACACTTGCTTTGTGCAAACATGATTATCTGTGGTAGGCTTTTAAATTATTCT
>NW_012116599.1:11629575-11634105 GCF_000951035.1 Colobus angolensis palliatus
GCAGGAGAATCGCCTGAACCCGGGAGGCAGAGGTTGTAGTGAGCCGAGATCACGCCACTGCTCTCCAGCCTGGTGACAGGGCAAGACTCCATTTCAAAGAAAAGAAAAAACATTTTAAGAGAAAAAAGAACACTATACAGAGAAAAAAGAAAATGTATTTTTTTTTTTTAAACATTACGTTTAAATTGAGAGAAGAGCAAAAATAGACTTTAATCAGACCAAAATTGTACGTTGGAATTAGTGGTCTGGGTGGGTGTAGTTGTTGTAGTTGAGGACGCCAAAAACAAGTGGATATGGGAATGGTGAGACACCTTTTCTATTCGCCATGGCACTCTCAGCCATGGTGAAGCCCAGGCTCCTGGTACTTTAACATATCCTTCAACAGAACTGGGGACTTGAAATGGCCAGCAAATCCTGCTTCACTTTGGTTCTTGGAATGTGTTTGATTCTTAGTTTTTCTTTACCCTTTTTAATAGTCCTTTCATTATCTTTTACTGCCTTTATGATAAAATTATCATGTGAAAGGCAACTAAAATATGTTGAATGAATGTATTCTATATTATCTCCTTGGAGTTTTGGTGTTTGATTTGGTTATTACACTTTCACACACACACCCCCCACCTTTATCACCTTGACTCATCTCTGAGGTTGCAACACTTGTTATTGACCCTGAGTTGCTTGGTTGTTTGCTTCTTTCACCATCCTTGGTGGCAGTGGAATTGGGTGGGGAGGAGACAATCCTCAGAACCTGCTCAGGGACTGGATTGTTAGGGTGTGGGCATGGTGATGAGTGAAAGTGGAGTCAGGGATGACCGCATGGTGTCTGCTTTTGTGACTGGGTAGATGTTAGTCCAGAAGGCTGGGTTAGGGGTGGTGGTGGTTAGGAATTCAGGTCAGACTGGGACTGAGAGGTTCTGGGGCAACCATAACTGTGTATAAGCCCTAAACTTCCAGAAAGCCTTGGACTTCATAACAAGACTGTTATGGACTGAATGTCTGTGTTCTTTCAAAGTTCACATGTTGAAACCCTAATCCCAGTGTGATGGTATTTGGAGGTAGGGACTTTGGGAAGTACTTGGGTCATGAGAGCGGAGCTCTTACTAATGGGATTAGTGCTCTCCTAAGAAGAGGCCTGTGAGAGACCAGCCAGCTAGCCCTCTTCCTGTCATGTCACAACAGGCCAAGAAGGTCATCTATGAACCAGGAAATGGTTTACCAGAGATGGAATCAGCTAGTGTCTTGATCTTGGACTTCACAGCCTTCAGAACCATGATAAACAAGTTTCTGTTGTTCATAAGCCACTCAATCTATGGTATTGTGTTATAGCACTCCCAAAGGACCAAGATAACTCCTTTGTTCCATATTTGGGTGTTTCTAAATTCTTCAGCCATACATTTTGAATTTTTCGGTTTGCTGACACAGATTACCTGTCACATCTGTTATGGAGAGATCTATTGTCTTTCAGAGAGTATTACTTCTATCTCTTTTCAGGGAACTTATTGTAATACTTGCTATAATAGGAACATACTGAAGTAATGGACTGAACGTATGCTAGTGGGACAAGCCTCTTGCCCCAAGTCTACTCCAGAGTGTGTTGTGATCTTCCTTTAGCCCACGTGAGGAAGCCAGGGCTCACATCACTTAAGAGGGCACAGGGCGCTGGGCGCTATGGCTCACGCCTATAACTCCAGCACTTTGGGACCCTGAGGTGGGCGGATCACGAGGTCAAGAGATCAAGACCATCCTGGTCAACATTGTGAAACCCCGTCTCTATTAAAAATGCAAAAATTAGCTGGGCGTGGTGGCACGTGCCTGTAGTCCCAGCTACTTGGGAGGCTGAGGCAGGAGAATCGCTTGAACCTGGGAGGCAAATGTTGCAGTGAGCCGAGGTTACACCACTGCACTCCAGCCTGGCGACAGAGTGAGACTTCGTACCCCCACCCCCAACAAAAAAAAGATGAGGGCACGGTGATATGTCCACCCTAGACCTGTAGCCTATACACAGGCAGGCATCACACTTTGACAAACGACCAATCAAAATGAGATTTCTCTGTTGAACTTAAGTAAAATAATGGTCTCAGCCCTACTTCCTCTGCTCTTGCTCCTCTATTCCTACTTTTAATTATTTTTGGTTTCCTTGGCTTTACCTCCTATTTCTAGTCCTGAAATCTCAGATTTTCTTTTCATTTATTTTTTCAGACGGAGTGTTGCTCTGTCACCCAGGCTGGAGTGCAGTGGCCCAATCTAGGCTCACTGCAATCTCTACCTCCCAGGTTCAAGCAGTTCTCCTACCTCAGCCTCCCCAGTAGCTGAGACTACAGGCACCCACCACCATGCCTGGCTAATTTTTTGTATTTTTAGTAGAGACAGCGTTTCACCATGTTGGCCAGGCTGGTCTTGAACTCCTGACCCCAGGTGATCTGCCCACCTTGGCCTCCCAAAGTGCTGGAATGACAGGTTGAGTCACTGTGCCCACCCATTTTTCATATCTGTTCTAACTCAAAACCATTTTCCTTTCTTATATAGAAATACAGAA
This sequence comes from Colobus angolensis palliatus, assembly GCF_000951035.1. Taxonomy (NCBI): domain Eukaryota; kingdom Metazoa; phylum Chordata; class Mammalia; order Primates; family Cercopithecidae; genus Colobus; species Colobus angolensis. Next base: position 11,632,112 of record NW_012116599.1, read on the forward strand.
TTTTGGGAGTCATTTACTCATCCTCTCGCTTCTTAACCCTTAACCAGGTCCTCTTGGTTTCATTTGGTTTTGTTTGGGTATTCTGAAAACTTTTCTCTCCAGTTAAATATTTTATTATTTTTCCTTCTTTTGTACACCAGCAAATTCAGCTTTAAATCCTGTTAAATATTTTAAAATATGATTGTTACATTTTATTACAACTATATATCCCTGCTTTCAGACTGGACTATGCATGTTTGTGGAGATATCAGGCTATGCTACATACAACTATTATTTCTCCCTGCCTACATGCCCTTCATTGAAATTACCACCTCCCTCCAGATAGGTATACATACATACCCCCTAGTCCCTACAACCTGGGCAGTCATAATTCCCCTAAGTGAATCTGTTTCCTTGGCTCAACTGATTGGCTCCAGTGGGCCCCTAATCCATATTAGGGATTGGATGGTCAATCTTAATTGACCATCCAATCAATAGGTCAATCCCTATGGATGATCAATTCATAGTCCTGTTTTTTTGAGACAGAGTCTCACTCTGTCACCCAGGCTGGAGTGCAGTGGCGTGATCTTGGCTCACCACAACCTCTGCCTCCCAGGCTCAAGCGATCCACCCACTTCAGCCTCCCAAGTAGCTGGGACTACAGGTGTGTACCACCACGCCCAGTTAATTTTTGTATTTTTTTGGTAGTGACAGGGTTTTGCCATGTTGTCCAGGATGGTCTCGAATTCCTGGGCTTAAGCAATCCACCCACCTTGGCCTCCCAAAGTGCTGGCATTATAGGAGTGAGCCACTGTGCCTGGCCACGCAGTCATTTTTCACTCCTAAGAGTGACTACTTCTTATTAAATGTCAATGTTAGCAAATATATATTCACAATGTGCTCAGGCACTGTTCTAAGTACTTTACATGCATTGACTCATTTAAATCTCTTATCAACCTCATGAGGTGATATGACTATCATTATCTACATTCCACAGGCAAGGAAAACAGGCAGAGAGGTCGAGTAACTTGTCCAAGGTCACACACAGTGAGTAACTGGTTCAGTTAGATTTGAACCCAGCAGTTTGGCTCCCTCTGTCCTAACTGTTATGCTGAATTGCTGCTATATTGAATTTGCAACACAAGAAACCCCTTTTTGTTATACCAGCTACATATGAGGCTGGTCTCTGGCAGGCAGTAAGGTACAGAAGAAAGTAAAATCTCGTACCTCCCATTTCAGTGAATTCCCCAACAAAACAAAGGTACAAGCATTCTGGGTTTTGTGAATTGAATGCCATTTTTTTTTCTCTTTTAAAGTGTAAAAGTTATTAGATGCCACTTGTAGCTGGTGAGATGTATCTGTGACTAAAAGAGAAAGTTCAAAACCAGAAAAAATATGCAAGATGGAAGACAGGAGAAAGAAAAGATAAAATAGGATGATGACAGAGTATAAAATTAAGACAGATTTAAAGCTAAAAATGTGCGAATAAAAACATAGAAAGGACAACACTGTAAATCAGGGAATTTTCTAAAATCCACTTTAATTTATTATTTTTTTAAGACAGAGTCTTGCTCTGTCTCCCAGGCTGAAGTGCAATGGCACAATCTCAGCTCACTGCAATCTCTGCCTCCTGGGTTCAAGCATAAAATCCACTTTTAAAGTAGTGTATACAAAATTAAAAAGAAAATAAAGAGGAAAGCACTAGAAAACAAACAAACAAAAAATTAAACCTAAAAGGTTAAGCAAAATATGTTGATAACATCCACATAAAATAAAATTAACAGGTTAAAATATTTAAAAAGATGACATTTTAAATAGGAGCTAGAAGGTAAAAGAGAAATTAAGCTAAGATCTCAGAGGCCAAAGAAAAAGAAATATTCTCATAGGATTTAGATTTTAAAAGTTAAGGCTGGGCGCGGTGGCTCATGCCTGTAGTCCCAGTACTTTGGGAGGCTGGGGCAGGCGGATCACGAGATCAAGAGATCCAGACCATCCTGGCCAACATGGTGAAACCC
>NW_012116599.1:11637558-11642988 GCF_000951035.1 Colobus angolensis palliatus
TTTTTTTTTTTTTTTTCTGTAGTGCAATGAGGTTTCGCCATGTTCCCCAGACTGGTCTCGGAAGTTTGACTTTTCTTTTTTCTTTTTTTTGAGAAGGAGTTTTGCTCTTGTTGCCCCGGCTGGAGTGCAATGGCGCGATCTCGGCTCACCGCAACCTCCATCTCCCAGGTTCAAGCGATTCACCTGCCTCAGCTTCCCAAGTAGCTGGGATTATAGGCATGTGCCACCACGCCCGGCTAATTTTGCATTTTTAATAGAGACGGCGTTTCTCCATGTCAGGCTGGTCTTGAACTCCCGACCTCAGGTGATCCGCCCACCTCGGCCTCCCAAAGGGAAGTTTGATTTTTCTATGGTCACCAATGGACACTGGATCTCCATAGCTTGAGAATGGCGGCCATCCCCTCACTGGCATTTTTTCCTCTTGAGCTCTCCCGAACGTTCTGGCTGCTCTTTGGATTTCCCTTTCCTTTGCTCACATCTACAATATTGGTGTTTCCTAGGTCCCGAGCTTAGCGATTGTCTCCTCTCCACACTTCCCTGGGCGGACCACACTGAACTGTCAGGGGCTTTCTCAACTGCGCTTCTTCTCTCACCTGAAACCCTCTTCCCTGCCCTTTCTACTAGGTCGACGTCTCCATCATCAGCTGCTCCCTACCCATGTAGGGGTGGGCCCCTTGGGCAGGCTCCCCTAGTCTCCTTTCCTCCGATCATCCTGGGGACGGCATCTGATTGCTCTGCCATCAGCCTGGCATCCTGAGGGCAGGGACCACGCGGGGGTTGCCCATCTCTGTATCCCCAGTGCCAGCACTGCAAATCACCTCGCCCCAAGCAGTTGTCCAATAAATGAGCAGTGAGTAAACGAAAGAATAAGCAAAGCCTTGTCACAGGAAAGGGGCCAGCGGCGTCTGCCGTGCAAGACCTGGCCCAGTGGAGCAGAGCCTGGAGGTTCAGGAGCCGGGTCTGGAAGGCTCCTGCCGGTGTGAGAGGGGCGCGGAGCCAGCCGGCGCCTGGCACAAGGCGTCTCAGAGGCCGCCCACTGGGAGCCAACCGTTGCAGTCAGTTGTCCCCACGCGGGAGGCCGGAGAAGGCGCAGCGGCCCCTGGCCTGGCCATTTCGCCCTTACGGCAGCTGTACCGCCGACTACTAGCTCCTCCACTGAGCACACGCCCCGGGCGCTTCGCTCTCGGCCTCGCCCGGCCACCGTCGCTCTCTAGAACGCCGCGCCCGTGACCCGGAAGAGCATTCTCCTTAGCAACTGCGGGACTGCGGCGGCGCCGGCCTCCGGGGAGAAACGGTGAGGCCCTTACCCGCCTGCCCCCTACACCGCCTACTGCTGCACGACCCCTTCGGGACCGACCCGGGGTCTGGCCTCTGGGGGGCTCCGCGGCGCTTCGCCAGGCACCTGCGGTGGCGGCCCGGGAGGAGCGTCTTCCGCCTCTGGCGTTGCTCCCCGGCCCACGCGTCTTCCCTGTCCGGCATCTCCCTTAGTGTCCCCAGCTCCCCACTCTCCGCTCCTGACCGACCTAGCCTCCCAGGCCACGCTTATAGCGCCAGGGCCTTTGTAGCCTAGAATGGTGTGAGGGGAGTGAGACCAGAATTAGAGCCTGTTGCTGTAGAGAGGACGCTTCCCCAGGCTCGGGTCACCTGTGGATGCGTTCTCAAGGGTCTTGATCGAGATGTTTCAGGACTGGCAGGGATGGGGAGCCTTAGGAATCTTGAATGGCAGCCGCTTAGTTATAACATGTTCTTGACGTTTGGGCTTTCCACAGTGATACACTTTATGTGCTTTATTGATCGTAGAGACTCTTTAAAAAAATAATTTAAACTTTTATTTTAGATATGGGGGATATGCATGCAGGTTACTCACTTGGGTGTATTGCACCCAGGTATTGAGCGTAGAACCCAGTAGGCAGTTTTTCAGCCCACACTCCCCATCTCTCCCCTCCTTCCAGTAGTCTACACTGTGTACCGTTCCCATGTTTATGTCCATGGGCGCTCAGTGTTTCTACTCCCACTTGTAAGTGCGCTCAATGTTTAGCTCCCACTTATAAGTGAGAACATATGGTATTTAGTTTTCTGTTCTTGTGCTAATTCGTTTAGGATTATGGCCTCCAGCTCCATCTGTGTTGCTGCAAAGGACATGATGTTCTTCTTTTTTTTTGTGGCTGCATAGTATTCCATAGGGTACATCCACATTTTTTTGTCCGGTCCACCATTGATGGTCACCTAGGTTGATTCCTTGTCTTTGCTGCTGTGAATAGCTCAGCCGTGAACATACAAGTGCATATGTCTTTTTGGTATAATGGTCTGTTTTCCTTTGGTTATATACTCAGCAATGGGATTGCTGGGTGAAATGGTGGCTCTTTAAGTTCTTTGAGAAATCTCCAAACTGCTTTCCACAGTGGCTGAACGAATTTACATTTCCACCAACAGTGTGTAAGTGTTCCCTTCTCAACGGAGCCTAACAGGGCTTGTTTTCTGACTTTTTGGTAATAGCCATTCTGACTGGCGTGAGATGGTGTTTCACTGTGGTTTTGATTGGCATTTCTCTGATAATTAGTCATGATCATGTTTTCCATATATTTGTTGGCTGCTTATATGTTGTGGTCTTTTTTTTTTTTTGTATTTCTTCTGAGAAGTGTTTGTTCATGTCCTTTGGCCATTTTTAAAAATGGGCTTGTTTTTTGCTTGTTGATTTAAGTTCCATAGGGATTCTGGATATTGGACCTTTGTCAGATGCATAGTTTGGGAATATTCTCTCCCATTTTGTATGTTGTCTGTTTACTCTGTTGATAATTTCTTTTGCTGTGCGGATGCTCTAGTTTAATTAGTTCCAACTTGTCAATTTTTGTTTTTGCTGCAGTTGCTTATGGGGACTTAGCCAAAAATTTGCCAAGGTCAGTGTCAAGAAGTGTATTTCCTGGGGTTTCTTCTAGGATTTTTATAGTTTGAGGTCTTTTATTTTATTTTATTTTGAGACGGGGCCTCGCTGGCACCCAGGCTGGAGTGTAGTGGAGTGACTGCAGCTCACTGCAGCCTCGACTTCCCAGGCTCAAGTGATCCTCCCACCTCAGCCTCCCGAGTAGCTGAGACTACAGTTGTGCACTACCACGTTCGGCTAATTTTTGTATTTTTTGTGGAGATGTGGTTTTACTATGTTGTCCAGGCTGGTCTCTGACTCCTAGGCTCAAGAGATCTGCCTTGAGTCGCCCAAAGTGCTGGAATTACAGGCATGAGCTACTGTGCCTGACTGAGGTCTTTGCATTTAAATCTTTGACCCATTATGTATATCGTGAAATACAAGGATCCAGTTTTATTCTTCTGCATATGGCCAGTCAGTTATCCCAGCACCATTTATTGGATAAGGAGTCCCTTCCCCATTGCTTGCTTTTTGCCAGCTTGTTGAAGATCAGATGGTTGTAGGTGTGTGGCATTATTTCTGAGTTTTCTGTTCTGTTCCATGGTTCTATAGGTGTGAGACTCATTTAACTGTACATCTTGAACTGATCTTTTTCTGGGGAATTTGCTTCCCAGTTGTGAGTGGGGTGTGGTTAGTATATTCTAGAGCTTAGACTTTGTGTCTTACAAGTTTTCTGCAGAAGGAAATCTTCCTAAGACTGACTAGGTTTGAGAAATATTTCAAGTGAAATTTGCTGCATTGAAGAAAGTAGGGGCAGGTGTTGTTAATAGCCTGGACTTAGACTTCAAAAGACACTATGGCACCGGAAAACCTCCCCTGATTTGAGTTTGAATGAGTGATACTAAGAAAACTGTAAGCCTTATTTGAACGTGGTTGGATAACGACTTTATTTTTAATCTGATGATGATGGAGCTAAAACTGAGGCATGTGAACCATTTTTGGAAATGATGTTATTTGGGAATAAAATGTGTGAGTATACCAAAATTCATTCAAAACTATAATTTCATTCCAATTTAATAAATATTTATTAAGCATCTACAGCATGATACACTTTAAAGGATATAAAAGAAATAAAAGACTGCACACATGAAATTATTAGGAAAGCAATAAAATGAACATTTGTTTAAATGCAAAATATGTGGTACAGATTTTAAGTGCTGTAGTAGGTCAGAGGGTGGAGAAGTCATTTATGGATGAAATGGGACTTGATTTGTCTCTAAAGTACAGATATAATTTGTATTTGTATTGGAGGGGACAGGAAGTCCTAATTCCTTTCTTTATATTCTTAAGAGTTCGGGAAATAGTTCCATGTGGCATTTTGAAGTTCTTATTTAATGCTCTCAGGTCACTTGATTTGTGATCTATTTCTTTCAAATAGTCTTAGTACAAATCTATATGGCATTTTTCCTGTGCGAGATCTAAAATAGTGAAGCTACTAGCTGAGGGCTTTGCCACTTAGAGATTCTTTGCTTCTGCATTTGGTGTTAGGTTTATATGAAACACCACAGTTTAAGTATAGTTACTGTTTCATTCATACTCAAGAGTCTTGTGAAGTGTTGCTCTTTTTTATTTAACTGGTATTTCCGAAGTGCTTCCTATGTAGCAGCAACAGTATCAGGAAATACCAAAAGCAACTGTTACTTAGCAACCAGTAGGTATGCTTTATATACAGAGGGTGTGTGTGTTTAGCCTATCAGCCTTTGATGTTCAGCATTTGCCTTGAGACATTGAAGGCCAGAGCAATTTATGTAGACATCTGAATTGACTTCTTTTTTTTTTTTTTGAGTTTAATAAGGGGGCTCAGCTGCTTTGGGCATCCACCAAAGATACATTTGTGAAGATGATGCAACTCTTAAGTCCTCTTAAAAGATGTTTTGTTGCTTTCTTATAGACTTAGTGTTCATTTATTCACTTAATCAACAAATATAATCTTTGAGTGCTTACTTGGTACTAGGCACTGTGCTTGGCATTGGAGATGGGGGAGAGTGAATGCACATATGATTCCTGTCCTCTGCAGATGATACTCAAATAATCACACAAATGCAAAACTGTGGCTGTGACAAGTGTTTTAGAGAGATCACCGAAATGACATTTTAACTGATATCTACAAGAAGCACAGGAAGAAAACAGTGCTGTAGTCAAAGCAGACCCTCTGATGCCATGTCCATGTTGCTGGACATGTGGCTGGAGTGCAGTGGTGAGATCACGGCTCACTGCGGCCTCGACCTTCTGGGCTCAAGCGATCCTCCTGCTTCAGCCTCCCAAAGTTCTGGGATCATAGATGTGAGCCACCATGCCCAGCCTGTGCTTTTTATTTTATCCTTCAAAAAGTTTTTGTTTTACAGGAGGAGTTTCATGAAACAAAATACTATTGAGCATGGGTACAAGTAAAACTGGGCCTAGAATGAGTGAATAGATCCCTCTGAGGTCTGGCCATCTATGTCAATTTTGGTGATGTCAGGGAGGTGGAGACTTGACCAGAAGTCTTCTTCTTTATTTTTTTTTGAGAC
>NW_012116599.1:11643845-11644812 GCF_000951035.1 Colobus angolensis palliatus
AGTGATTCTTCTGCCTCAGCCTCTCAAATGTTGGAGTTACAGGCATGAACTACTGTGCCTGTCCCAGAATTCTTGTTGTCTTTATTAAACTGAGAGTGGTGGTAGAACAGCACAAGATGCTCCTTTTTGTCATGTAACATGAAGTAGAAGGATTTGATGGGTTTTTCATATAGAAAGTATTTTGTTTGAAACCATAGCAAGAACTTGATGCCTTAGAATAGTTATTAAGTGACCAGTTATGTTGAGGCAAGACTTGATCAAGTTTAGTCAACTGTTAGTCCACCTACTTTTGATTCCTTTCTTGCCCCAATAACAGGCTGCCTCTGGGATGTACTAATAATGACAGATGAGACACTGGTCACACTGGTAGGAAGGCACTTCATGTGGTGCAAAGTACCTTGAAATTATCTCTGATGAAATCAGGAGGGGGGAAGGGCTGATGAAGTACCCTACCCTCAGTAAAGTATTCCTGGAGTGTCTGGTAGACACTGAGAGGTTGTGTGACCCAAACCAGGAGGAGGCAGGGTTGTATAATGCTAATTGATGAATCCTGCTTATACTTCCTTTTTGGTCCTCCTCTAATGAAATTGGATTGTTTCTATTTCTCGTTAGGCTTTGATGAGGAAAAGTTTGTGGTGATTATCTAGGTGCTGATGGATTCAGAGAGAAGGCGCAAACATTTCTGTTTAACTTCATTTTTCTAGAGACCAGCTTTCCACATGGGAAATAGTTGCCTCTTTGTCTGATGTCTGCTATGGTTATTTTTAATCACTTTTAAAAGGTTGAATGCAAAACTCTAGCAACAGTTATACCAAGAAGGAGCTATTATTATTTTTGTTTAATCCTTTTACTTATGGCACAGGATTAAACAAGGTCAGAAATTTGCTTGTTTCTTTTTAATTTTAGTTAATTTTTGTAAAAGAAAGAAAGAATTGTTCTGAGACTTTTTTGTTGAAATAATGCATTT
>NW_012116599.1:11646906-11648698 GCF_000951035.1 Colobus angolensis palliatus
ACAGGCGTGAACCGCTGCACCTGGCGTCCTAGAGCTTTTTAATATTCCATTAGATTTTCTATGTAAAGATTATGTCATCTGTGAATACAGTTTTAATTCTTCCCTTCCAGGCTTTTATAGCACTGGCTACAATCCCCCAGTACAATGTTAAATGGAGATGGTGAGAGCAGATTACTTATCTTGTTTCTTCTCTTAGGGAGAAAGCATTTAGTCTTTCATCATTTGTATATGCATTTTATCACTGGAGAAGTTTTCTTCTATTTCTGGTTTTCTGAGATTTTTTTTTTTTTTCCCAAGAATGAACATTGAATTTTGTTAAGTGCTTTTTCTGAATCTACTGAGATGATCGTATGATTTTTTTTTTTTTTTTCTGAGACAGGATCTTGCTCTATCTTCCAGGCTGGAATGCAGTGGCATGACTGTGGTTCACAGCAGCCTTGACCTTTGGAGCTCAAACAGTCCTCCCACCTTAGCCTCCCAAGTAGCTGGGACCACAGATATACTACACCGGCTGATCTTTTTTGTTTGTTTTTTTAGTAGAGATGAGGTCTTGTTATGTGGTCCAGGCTGGCCTTGAACTCCTGAGCACAAGCAATCCGCCCACCTTCACGTCTTAAAGTGTTGGGATTACAGGTGCCAGCCACTGCACCCAGCCTCTTTTCATTTGTTAATATGGTGAATTATTACATTGATTTACATGTTACCTATTTGTTGCCTAACAATGGGGATGCATTCTGAGAAATGCATTGTTAGGTAATTTTGTTGTGCGAACCTCATGTAGTGTACTTTCACAAACCTAGATGTTGTAGTTTACTACACACCTAGGCTATATGGTATAGCCTATTGCGCCTAGGCTACAAACCTGTACAGCATGTGACTGTATTTAATACTATAGGCAATTGTAATGTAATGCTAAGTATTTATGTATCTAGATGTATCTGTACATAGAAAAGGTACAGTAAAAATACAGTATAAAAGATAAAAAAAAGGTACACTGTATAGGGCATTTACCATGAATGGAACTTGCAGGCTTGGAAGTTGCTCTGGGTGAGTCAGTGAGTGAGTGGTCAATGAGTGTGAAGGTCTAGGACATTACTGTGCACTACTGTCGACTTTATAAACACAGTACACTTAGGCTATACTGAATTTATAGAAAACATTTTTCTTTCTTCAATAATAAATTAACATTAGCTTACTGTGACTTTTTTTACTTTGTAAACTTTAATTTTTTATAATATTTTGATTCTTATAATAATACTTAGCTTAAAACACAAACACACTGTGCAGCTGTACAAAAATACTCTTATGTCCTTGTTTTGTAACCTTTTTCTATTTTTTTCTTACTTTTAAAATTTTTTTTGTTAAAAACTAAGACACAAACACACACATTAGCCTAGGCCTACATAAAGTCAGGATCATCAGTATCACTATCTTCCACCTTGACATCTTGTGCCACTGGAAGGTCTTCAGGGGCAGTAACATGTGTGGAGCTGTCATCTCCAGTAACAATGCCTTCTTCTGGATACCTCCTGAGGGATATGCTTGAGGCTGTTTTGCAGTTAACATTTTCCAGTTAAATTATTTATTTCCAAATTTTACTTTAGGTTTGGAGGTACGTGTACAGGTTTGTTACATGGGTAAATTGTGTGTTGTCGGGGTTTGGTGTACAGATTATTTTGTCCTTTTTTTTTTTTTTGGAGATGGAGTCTCACTCTGTTGCCAGGCTGGAGTGCAGTGGCGCTATCTGGGCTCACTGCAGCCTCCGCCTCCCAGGTTCAAGTGATTCTCCTGC
>NW_012116599.1:11649043-11651660 GCF_000951035.1 Colobus angolensis palliatus
GGGCATGGTGGTGCGCACCTGTAATCCCAGCTACTTGGGAGGCTGAGGCAGGAGAATTGCTTGAACCCGGGAAGTGGAGGCTGCAGTGAGCCGAGATGCGCCACTGAACTCCAACTTGGCTACAGAGTGAAACTCAGTCTCAAAAAAATAAAATAAAATAAAATAAATAAATAAATAAAATAAAAAAGTAAGTAGGGGTATACTCTGAAATAATGATGAAAGTATGGTAAATACATAAAGCAGTAACATAGTCACTTATTATCAAGTATTGTGTACTGTATATAATTGTATGTGCTATACTTTTATATGACTGGCAGCACAGGAGACTTGTTTACATCAGCATCAACACAAACACATAAGTAGTGGGTTGTGCTACAATGTTGGGATGGCTGTACTGTCACTAAGTGATAGGAATTTTTCAGCTTCCCTATATTCTTATGGGACCACCATAGCATGTATGTCTGTCTTTGACTGAAATGTCGTTATGGAATGCATGACTGTATTAAAAGTAACCTTTCTTTTTCCTTTTTGAGATGGAGTCTTGCTCTGTCACCCAAGCTGGAGTGCAGAGGCGCAATCTCAGCTCACTGCAACCTTTGCCTCCCGAGTTCAAGCAATTCTCCTGCCTCAGCCTCCCAAGTAGCTGGAACTACAGGTGTGTGCCACCATGCCTGGCTAATTTTTCTATTTTTAGTAGAGACGAAGTTTTTACCATGTTGCCCAGGCTGGTCTCAAACTCCTGACCTCAGGTCATCTGCTTACCTTGGCCTCCCAAAGTGCTGGGATTACAGGCGTGCACCACCATGCCTGCTCCTAAAAGTAACCTTTCATTCCTAAGATAAACCCCACTTGATTCTGCCATATTCTTATTCTATTTATATATTGCTGCAATTGATTTCCTAAAATCTTGTTTAAAAAATTTGCATTTCTGTTTATGAATGATACTGGTTTGAACTGAGTTTCATAATATCTTTGTTTTTGATATCAGGGTAACACTGGAAACCTTGAATGAGTTGGAGAATGTTCCTTTTCTTCAGTTTTCTGAAACAGTTTGCATAGAACTGGTATAGTTTCCTTAAATGTTCAGTGGAATTTACCAGTGAATCCATTTGGTCTCAAGTTTTCTTTGTCAAAAAGTTTTTAACTGCAGATTCAATTTCTTTATGCCATACAAGGCTATTAAAGTTATCTATTACTTGAATGAGCTTAACACACTTTTCAGAAGATCCGTATATATATATTTACATGTTTATACACACACACACGCACGTATATATTTTTATAAAAGCTTTGAAAGAAAGAATCAAACAAAAAACATAGAAACAAATGATCTGGACATACAGACAAAGCTGTGATTCACCCAGAACTTAAACAAATCACAAATTTCATAGTTTAACATTGGGGGGGAAGCAAAACAACAAACAAACAATACATTTTCCACCTCACTAATAAAATATGGGAAGACCTGACTATGAGGGTAGAGATCAAGGCTAAATAAAGCTTTATTTACATTGAAATTTAATTTTTATAGAGACAGGGTCTCACCGTGTTGCTGAGGCTGGTTTTGAACTCCTAGAGTTCAAGGGATCCTCCTGCCTAGACCTCCCAAAGTGTTGAGATTACAGGCGTGAGCCACCACGCCCAGCCTAAAACTTTAAATCGTTGGTAATTATTACAACCTGCGGCCCGGGCTATACATGTTGCTGGGAGCTGATTACTCCTATATCTCACTGCAGCATAGAGTTTAGTTATGGCTTCTCCCCACAATATTGTGAGTTTAGTGTGGAGAACTGTAAAGAAAAACAAAAGAAACCCCAAATAATAATTACAACAAATACAACAACCACCACAATAATAATTATAATAATAATAAACCCCTAAGGGATGTGTGAGCTGGTTTTAATTAGGTAGACCAAGAGATATTGGTTCTGATTTGCATATCTCTACAGTAAATAAAACCTTGTTTTTAAAAAGGTTCACATGTTCCTAATGTTAAAAAACATATATTAACCTTTTTCCTTTCATATGCAAGGATGTTCCTTTTCATTATCTCAAGAATATCTTCTTTGAAGTCTGTGAGGGTGAATTTCAGCCACCAGAAATTGGTGAAGTGGGGAACAAGGGGGTGTGCTTGTCTGTGTGTGTACAAGTCTAAGTAAAGGAGGAGCACATAGGGGCCAAAAAGGGACAGGGAAGGGAAGTTGGAGCAGAAAGATACCTCCCTAGGGGAAGGCAAGAGGCTCTAAGTGGTAGACTAAAAACATGGCTCCCTGGCAGCAGGCTGGCCGGAATAGCCTCAAGGTCTCAGCTGTCAATTTTTTTTTTCAGTCTTTTTTCCTTCTTTGTTTTATTTTGGATAATTTCTCTTGCTACATCTTGAAGTTCACTAATTTTCTTTTCTGTAGTGTCTAATCTGCTGTTTGTCCCATCCAGTGTATTTTTCATCTCAGTCGACATGGTTTTTATCTCTAGAAGTTTAATTTGGATCTTTCTTTTTTTTGTATATTCCAGGTCTCTTAGCAAGTCTTTAGCTTCTTGGACATATGGACTACAATTATTTAAAAAAATTTTTTTTTTACATAACTATCTCCTCAAACATATAATACTCAAACATATA
>NW_012116599.1:11651910-11653520 GCF_000951035.1 Colobus angolensis palliatus
GGTCTCGATCTCCTGACCTCGTGATCCGCCCGTCTCGGCCTCCCAAAGTGCTGGGATTACAGGCTTGAGCCACCGCGCCCGGCCAAGACTTTCTTTACATGGATGAATTGTATAGTGGCGAAGTGTTGGCTTTTAGTGTACCCGTCACCCCAATAGTGTACATTACAATTCTTTTCTATTTAACTACTGTATGCTTCTGATCCAGGGAAGGTATCTTTTAAAATTTCCTTTAATTCCCTAGTACAGATCCTTCTTGCCTTCTGATGGTATTGTATTCCAATAAACCCATCATAAGTTGCAAATATCATAGATTGGGCCAGGTGCGGTGGCTCACACCTGTAATCCTAACACTTTGGGAGGCTGAGGCAGGCAGATTGCTTGAGCTCAGGAGTTTGAGACCAACCTGGGTAACGTGAAACCTGTTTCTACCAAAAATACAGAAAATTAGCTGGGTATGATGGTGCGTGCCTATGGTCCCAGCTACTTGGGGGGCTGAGGTGGGAGGATCGCTGGAGCCTGGGAGGTGGAGGTTGTAGTGAGCTGAAATCACACCCCTGTACTCCAGCCTGGGTGACAAAGTGAGACCCTGTCTCTCTCCATATATATAAGTATATAAATAAATACATATGTATTTATTTACTTAGAAGTGCTGGGGTTTGGAGATGTTAGAATCAATAATGCTTATTATTTCTTGATCCTAAATATTATCAGAACATAAAACAATTCAAATTGTAAGTGATAAAAGGATGTATTATAATCTTCTGATCTCTTAGGCTAATAGAATAAACAAATCATCTCTTAAAATACAATCAAGTGATATAGTATTCAGAGAAGTAATTACTAATGTTATTTATTTAGAAAACATATATGCCTTTCAGACTATTGTATCCGCTTGGTTGCTTTCCTTTTATAAAGGAAAGTCTTCAATACAATACAATAATTATTGAAGAATGAGTAGTTTTATCATTTATCTCACCATAATTTAACAAGTACTTGGGTACAGAGTTGAACTGGTTTATCTACTGTTTACACTTTTGAAGGGCATTCAATTAAGGTTAGTTTTAGTAAGGATTTTAGAATCTCAGATGGTACTTTTCAGCTTTAGGAAATTGGAATGTGTCCCTGGGCTATGCCCCTGCCAGAGTGCCAAGCTGAAAGAATGGACGAAACCTCTAACCAGGCCCTTCAGGGGACTCTGCAAAATAATGAGGTCACTAGCATGGAGAGCTCTGGAATGTGAGGCAGTTGGAACAGGATTCTATAACTTCTTTCCAACATTATTATTATATATTGTATCTCTTTGAGGCTGAGAATCCAGGGAAGGGAAAGCAGAAATGGGGTTGCTCAACTGAGAGGTTAAAAAAAAGATGAGGGGTGGGCCGGGCACGGTGGCTCATGCCTGTAATCCTAGCACTTTGGGAGGCTGAGGCGGGCAGATCACGAGGTCAGGAGATCGAGACCATCCTGGCTAACATGGTGAAACTCCATCTCTACGAAAAAAATGCAAAATTAGCCGGGCATGGTGGTGCGCACCTGTAATCCCAGCTACTTGGGAGGCTGAGGCAGGAGAATTGCTTGAACCCGGGAAGTGGAGGCTGCAGTGAGCCGAG
>NW_012116599.1:11659560-11664232 GCF_000951035.1 Colobus angolensis palliatus
ATCTCAGCTCACTGCAAGCTCCGCCTCCCGGGTTCACACCATTCTCCTGCCTCAGCCTTCTGAGTAGCTGGGACTACAGGCGCCCACCACCACGCCCGACTAAGTTTTTGTATTTTTAGTAGAGGCGGGGTTTCATCATGTTAGCCAGGATGGTCTTGGTCTCCTGACCTCATGATCCACCCGCCTTGGCGTCCCAAAGTGCTGGGATTACAGATGTGAGCCACCGCGCCCGGCCACACAAAGCCTTTTATATAATAAAGTGTTGAATAATACCTCATGTAACTTATTAAATACTGTACTGAAAGTGAAAAACAGAGGGGTCATATGGGTCCTTTAAGTACAATTTTACTGAGTGAGTATAGCTTTTGCACCATTGTAAAGTGGAAAAATTATAAGTTGAACCATCACAAGTTGGGGACCATCTGTCTGTACAATCTTATATATAATAAATTCAGAGGTTTATTGATTGATTGATAACATTTTCATGCTGTAGCACCCTTAGTTCTACTTTATTAGCACTTGTGATTGTATTGTTTATTGTATAAGAAGTCTTAAATCCTGTGTTCATAAAATTCCTTCCAAAGAAGTCAGCATACTTCATGCTAATTAATTTATTGATTGTCTCAGCCTTTGGCTTTTACCATACACCAAAGAGTATCCCACTTCCTCAGGCATCCAGGATCCTGCTTCAGCTTAAGAGTCATTGTGTGATCTTGTACTGTGCTAATGAAAGGAACGCTCAGATGATAGTGTTGTGGGCAGAGCCCAGGCCTGATTCTCGGGGACTTCGAAACTTCTGGCCAGTAGGAAGGAATACATGTGACACTGTCCTTGAACTCAAAACTACCCACCACATGTAGAATTTGCTCTGACACTGCAAATACTCAATTGGACTCAGTGTAATATTTGTATCTCAAAGGAATTGAAAGCTGAGATTTCAAATGGGTTTCATGGAATTTTAATCACTTAGAAAATAATTAATGGAAAAATATCTAGCTGTTAAAATTGCGTCATTCTTCTTGCAATGCTTTTAATTTTGTTACACATGTTTTTTGTTTTTATTCTTGAGTTCTGGTCTGAAGTGATTGTCAGTGTTTTGTGTTTGATCAGAAGATCCATTGCCCTTTCTTGTATCCCTGCCCTACCTCCATGAGTCTCCTTGTAATACAATTTCAGAAGAAAAGATGAAAATTGAGGTTTTTGTTAACTCCTAACAGGGGATAGAAGGACATGATAGAACCTGGCAGATTTTCAGTGGAAAAGATTGAGGCTAGAATTAAAAGACTATGTATGTGTTTGCATGCATTCTATAGTCTTATCTGTTGGTAATTGAAAAGTTACAAAGTAATGTATGCAAAATACATGTAAGGTATATAGAATAACAGGACAATGAGTACCCAATGTACACAACCATCAGATTAAGAAAAAAATTATCGTTGCCATTGAAGATCTCCGTGCCTTTCACCTTTCTGAGGTAATCTGAATTTTGTGTTTTCTTTATACTTGAACCACATACTTTGTATATCTAAACTGTGGTTTAATTTTACATGTTTTTGACACTAATCAAATGGAATCACAGTGCAGATATTTTTCTGTGATTTGCTTTTTTCCCGTAACATCGTATGTGTTTGCTTTGGTTAGATTTTGCACGTAATCATGGGCTGCTTGCACACAGACGTATAAGTTTATTTTGTAATAATTTTCCTTATTCATCTCAGAGAATATGATTTTTATGTTTCGGTCTTGTGAAAGTAAAAGAGAATGATTTGCGACTGGATAAAAAAAAAACCAGTCTTCTTTAAGGCATTCTGTCTCCATGCACTCCACCATCCTCACTCTGGAACCCATTGCAGAGGAGCTCTTCAAGGGGGTGTTAGATTTTTCCTCTTTTACCTCGCCTTGGGCAGGCTGACCTCCTGCTCTTCAAATAGTTGTGGCCTAGTGCTTCTTTACCCTATATATAAGAATCACCAGGGGAGGGGAGCTTTAAGAATATTCACGCCTGTGTGCAAACACTGACCAATTAAATTAGAATATCTCCTTTACCTACAATTAAGTTAGAATATTTCTTTTTTTTTTTTTTTTTGAGACAGAGTCTCACTCTGCCCCCAGGCTGGAGTGCAGTGGCCGGATCTCAGCTCACTGCAAGCTCCACCTCCCGGGTTCACGCCATTCTCCTGCCTCAGCCTCCCGAGTAGCTGGGACTACAGACGCCCGCCACCTCGCCCGGCTAATTTTTTTGTATTTTTTTTTTTTAGTAGAGACGGGGTTTCACCGTGTTAGCCAGGATGGTTTCGATCTCCTGACCTCGTGATCCGCCTGTCTCGGCCTCCCAAAGTGCTGGGATTACAGGCTTGAGCCACCGCGCCCGGCCTAGAATATTTCTTTTACCTGTTTTTAAATTAAAATTTCAATTTTGTTTTAATTGAGTTGCTTCTTTCATATTGATTGTAGGTCTTTACATACTCTATATATTGATCCTTGGACTCTTTTGTGTTATAAATATTTTCTCCTAGTTGATTGATTTGTCTTTATGATTCCTTGTGGCTTACAGAAGTTTTTGATTTTTAAAATTTGAGACTTCATCATTATGACATCTGTATTTTGTGTCTTAACTAAGACGACTTTCTTTACTCCTAGGTTTTAAGCAATTTTTCCTATATTCTTACTGTATTTATAATTTTACTTCCAACATTTAGCACTTTAAGCCACCTACAGTTTATTTTATTTATTTATTTTTATTTATTTTTTTATTTTGAAACAGGGTCTCACTCTGTCACCTAGTCTGGAGTGTAGTATCATGATCTCAGCTCACTGCAGCCTTGACCTCCCGGGCTCAGGTGATCCTCCCACCTCAGCCTCCTGAGTAGCTAGGTCTACAGGCATTCACCACCATGCCCGGCTAATTTTTGTATTTTTTTGTAGAGATGGGGTTTCACTATCTTGCCCAGGCTGGTCTTGAATTCTTGGGCTCAAGCAGTCCACCTGGTTTGGCCTCCCAAGGCCACTGTGCCCAGCCTGCAGGTTATTTATTTATTTACTTAGGGATGGAGTCAGTTTGTTTATTTATTTAGGGACAGAGTCTCGCCCTATCGCCAGGCTGGAGTGCAGTGGCGAGATCTGGGCTCACTGCAACCTCTGCCTCCCGGGTTCAAGTGATTCTCTTGCCTCAGCCTCCTGAGTAGCTGGGATTACAGGCACCTGCTACCATACCCAGCTAATTTTTGTATTTTTAGAAGAGACAGAGTTTCACCATGTTGGCCAGGATGGTCTCAATCTCCTGATCTCGTGATCCACCCACCTCGACCTCCCACAGTGCTGGGATTACAGTCGTGAGCCACCGCGCCCGGCCTATTTTTTAATGTGTGGTAAGAATCTAACTTTTCTTCAAACAGATAGCCAGCTGTCCTATTATCATTTGAGTGGTTTTCCCTCCTAATGATCTGAAATACTTTTTTTTTTTTGAGACCTAGTCTCGCTCTGTCACCCAGGCTGGTGTGCAGTGGCACGATCTCGGCTCACTGCAAGCTCCGCCTCCTGGGTTCCTGCCATTCTCCTGCCTCAGCCTCCCGAGTAGCTGGGACTACAGGTGCACACCACCATGCCCAGCTCATTTTTTGTATTTTTAGTAGAGATGGGGTTTCACCGTGTTAGCCAGGATGGTCTGGATCTCCTGACCTCGTGGTGATGTGAAATTGTTTTAAAATAATTTCCCTAATGTCTGTTTCTAGACTGTTTCCTTCTAATGATGTCTTTGCCAATTTCTAGTTGAATATCATCATCTTTTAATTACTAATGTGTCATAGGATTTTTTCAATTTGATAGAGCAAGTCTTTTCTCATTACTCTTTTGCAAACATTTCTCATCTATTTTGGGCATTCTTCTATTAGATCTTAAAAATTACTTTTTATCAATGTGAAATTCACATCACAGAATGTTAGCCATTTTAAAGGGAACAGTTGTAGTGAGTATTACTAGTAGTACTTCTTGTGGTTTTGATTTACATTTTCCTAATGTCTGATGATGTTGAGCATCTTTCCATAAGCTCGTTGGCTGTAATTGTATCTTCTTTGGAGAAATGCCTATTCAGATCCTTTGCCCATTTTTTTTTTCATTTGATTTTTAAGATAAGCTTGTTAGGCCGGGTGCAGTGGCTCATGCCTGTAATCCCAGTG
This sequence comes from Colobus angolensis palliatus, assembly GCF_000951035.1. Classification (NCBI taxonomy): domain Eukaryota; kingdom Metazoa; phylum Chordata; class Mammalia; order Primates; family Cercopithecidae; genus Colobus; species Colobus angolensis. The sequence continues at coordinate 11,663,736 of NW_012116599.1, forward strand.
CTTTGGGAGGCCGAGGTGGGTTGATAATGAGGTCTGGAGTTTGAGACCAGCCTGGCCAATATGATGAAACCCCGTCTCTACTAAAAATACGAAAAATTAGCTGGGCATGGTGGCGTGCACCTGTAATCCCAGCTACTTGGGAGACTGAGGCAGGATAATCACTTGAACGCAGGAGGCGGAGGTTGCAGTGAGCTGAGATTGCGCCATTGCACTCCAACCTGTGTGACAGAGCAAGACTCTGTCTCGAGAGAAAAAAAAAAAAAGGTAAACTTGTTAATTTCTGTTACAAGGTCATGATTGGAATTTATGATCGCATTGACTTTTTCAACTCATTTTTAATTGACATCTTTATATTATTGAGTCTTTTTTGATCAAAAGCAGGGTTTATTTGTTTAGGTCTCTTTTATGTTTTCAAGTGATCCTCATACTTCAGCCTCCTGAATAGCTGGAACCACAGACATGTGCCACTATGCCTGGCTAATTTTTTTTTTTTTTTT
>NW_012116599.1:11664502-11666247 GCF_000951035.1 Colobus angolensis palliatus
CCAGTAGCTGGAATTACAGGCATTCACCACCATGCCTGGCTAATTTTTGTATTTTTAATAGAGATGGGGTTTCACCATGTTGGGCAGGCTATTCTTGAACTCCTGACCTCAAGTGATCCACTTACCTTGGCCTCCCAAAGAGCTGAGATTATAAGCATGAACCACCGCGGTCGGCCTTCTTTCATGTTTCTAAAAATAATTTTAAAATTCAAATTAGATTTCACACCCTACTAGCTTGTGGTTTTGGTTGCTACTTAGAATTGATCTTTTTTCCTCCTTGCATTTTCAAATTTATTATTGTTGGCGTATAGGCATGTTATCAATAATATAATTTGTGAGTATGTCCTTTTAGATGTTCTAGATAGTCATTTTATTTGTAAATAATAAACACATAGTCTCTTTTCCAATATTTATTCCTCTTCCTTTTCTGATTATGTTGGCTAGGGCTGCTCCAGCTTAGTGTTGAGTTGTAGGTGGTATCTCGTCCTAACTGTAATGAGAATGCCAGTAATGTTATACTGTTAAGTATGATATATATATATATAGAGAGACATATATTTACATATTATATATCATATTTATATATAAATAAATTAACATATATTTATTTTTAATTAAGTGCTTATTAAGTGTCCTTTTTTTTAGATGTTTAGTACTAATTGGTGGCCAGGCCTGGTGGCTCATGTCTGTAATCCCAGCATTTTGGGAGGCTGAGATGCGTGGATTGCTTGAGTCCAGGAGTTCAAGACCAGCCTGGGCAACATGGAGAAACTCTGTCTCTACTAAAACACAAAAATTAGCTGGGCATCATGGTGCGTGCCCGAGGCATGAGAATCGCTTGAACCTGGGAGGCTGAGGTTGTGGAGATGAGATTGTACCACTGCACTCCAGTGTGGGTGACAGACGTGAGGCTCTGTCTCAAAAAAAAAAAAAAAAAAAAAAAAAAAAGTTGGTAATAAGTTTTGTCATATTCTTTTTTGGACATTTATTAAGTTCACTTCCCCCATTGCTATATAGTAAGTTATATTTAATAGACTCTCATAGGATATACTTGCTTGAGTGTGTAGTCTTCAATATATTGTGGGGATTCATGTTGTTAATATTTTATTTAGGATTTTTGCATCTATGTTCATAAATGAGATTGGCCTGTATTCTTTGCTTTCCTTACTTGGCTTTGCAATCTAGAATACACTTACTTATAGCATGGTAGGGGGTTTTTCATCTTATTCTGTGCTTTTGGAATAGTTTACCTAACATGGGAAGCAAGAGATTATATTTGTCTTTACATTTGTTTATGATGTAGTATATATTCAGTACTTACGTATTTCATCTTTTTGCAGTTAAATCTATCAGTCCTTTTTATGGTTTTGTATTTTATGATAACTTCTTTAATCTGTCAAGTTTGGTGTGAAGTAGATAAAGAATAATGTTTTAATTCATTTCTTTTCCCTGTATAGCTCCACTGCTATATTACAATTTAGTGAGAAATCTTTTTTCTGTTGATCTGAAATGCCTCTTTTATCATATATTAAATAATTTATACATTTGGATTTGTTTCTTAGTGTTTTATTCAAGCATATTTTTTTTTTATTTTTTTTGAAACAGTCTCACCCTGTTGCCCAGGCTGGAGGGTAGTGGTGGTATTGCGTCTGACTGCAACCTCTGCCTCCTGGGTTCAAGCGATTCTCCTGCCTCAGCCTCCCAAGTAGCTGGGATTACAGGTGCCCACCACCACAGCTGGCTAA
>NW_012116599.1:11667202-11670369 GCF_000951035.1 Colobus angolensis palliatus
GGGCGTGGTGGCATGTGCCTGTAGTCCCAGCTACTTGGGAGGCTGAGGCAGGAGAATCGCTTGAACCCAGGAGGTGGAGGTTGCAGTGATCTGAGATCGCACCACTGCACTGCAGCCTGGGTGACGGAGTGAACCTCTAACTCAAAAAAAAGCAAAAAAAAAAAGAGTAACCAAGTATACAAATAAATGACCAAAATCGTTTCAAGGAGTGGCAAGTACTGTGAAGGAAATAGAACAGCGTGCTGGGCTAGAAAGAGACTGTAGGAGATTAATGTAGATCTGGGTTTTTCCACCTCAGTACTGTTGACATTTTGGACTGGATAATTCTCTGTGGAAAAAGGAGGGCTGTCCTGTGTACTGTACGATGTTTAGCAGCATCCCTGGCCTTTACCCTTTAGAGGCCAATGGTACTTTCCCCAGTGGAGACAGCCAAAGATGTCTCCAGACATGGCCAGATGTCCTGGGGTGGGAGTGGGAAGGCAAAATACCCCAGTTAAGAACTGCATTGGTTTTTAGATTGAGTGGTCAGGGAAGGCTTTGTTTTAGTATCTTTGCAGAAGAGAAACATTTCTTCTCAGTTCAGATAAGAATTTCATAGAACAATGTAATTCTGTGTTCTGTGAAACAGCCAGTTGGATCTTTTACCTGACAGGCTGAGATTACAAAATGAAGTAGATGTGTTTAGACATTAAAACAGTCCCTCTTGTTTCATAATTTTCTGAGGTCACTTGCCAAAGTGACCCATACCAGTGTCTTTGTCAGTGAGGTTGTGGGTGTTTGGAAAGCTGTCTCCTGGAAGTGTGCATCTAAGGAATGTTAAGAAGAATGTTCAGTCCACTCCTGGAAGCTTAGTGCAGTGCTTCTCAGTCTTTAATGAACGTCAGAGCTGCTGCTGGGAGAGCTTGTTAAAACACAGATTCCAGGACCCCACTCCTAGAGACTCTGATTCAGTGGGTCTGTGGGGAGGCCTGGGAGTTTGCAGTTTGAACCATGCTCCAGAGTGCTGCTGATGCAGCTGTTCTCTGCGTTGAATAGCACTAACCATAGAGCTCCATTTAGTTACGTTCAGGGAAGCCCTGACTTGGGCTGGTCATGAGCCATTGGGAGTATGGTTTTCGAGCTGCTTCTCTTCTCTGTTCTTTTCTTCTGTCCTTTTTACTTCATTTTAGTCAAACTCGGTAGCTTTCCCCTACGTCATCTGTCATAGGAAAAGCCTTTTAAGTGTTGATTGGGCGGGGTGTGATACAACTGAGGTGTCCTAAATTGCAATCATGTAAGTAATTTGAGATGTTTTCACCTATTATACTAAGAAATTCCATGAAGTGACACTTTTAATATGCTCAGCTTTTTTTACACAGAGAAAAGAAATGAACCATTGGCAGAATTTGTCATAACGGGAAGTCCTCTGGTATAGTTTTACCTGTTTATGGGGAGATAGTCACATTCAATTGTTGGGCCAGTAATTGTTATACAAAATGTGTATAACCCTGCAGGGGTAGGTTCTGGAGAAGGAGAGTGGTTGTTCGTAGGCCATACTGAAATCTTTTGCTCCTCTTAACCCATTGAACTAAATTTGTTTAGGAAGAAGTATAATTATTTTTATCAGTAAATCTAAATAGACCCTGCATTATTATTGCTGAATGGGGTTTAACAATGTATGTATATGTGTATATGTATATATTTTGTTGTTTGATTACAAAAGTAATTCGAACACTTTTCAGAAACAAAAAATCAAACTTTGCTAAATTGTATGTTTTAAAGTGAGAGTCCCCAGTAATCCTATTTCTAGAGAATTAAAGTTGTGAATGTGGCATGTCTGGAGGTTTCATTTGTCCCACTTTGAGAGGCAGTGATTAAAGAGATGGTTCACTGTTATGTCATTGCACTTTTTATTCTAAGACATTTTGTTATAGCAGATCATTGCATTTTTAAGATGGTGCATTATCCTCATCTATAGGCCAGTGCCATGAAATTTCACTTGGGAATATAATCCTGTGCTGTGTTTGGAATAAAGTGTTGTAAGAAGGTTGAACTTTTTGTTTGGTTTTTTTTGAGATAGAGTTTCGCTTGTTTTTTTTTTTTTTTTTTTTTAACATAGAAAATATAGATGAAATTCTTTCTTTAAAAATGTATATCCTTTCTTTCTCTAATATAATAGATTCTGTATTCTGTAAGCATTATGAAAATAATTTACTTTTTCTATCTTTGCTTCTTTACTGAGCATGTTTCTCATGTATGGAAGACCAGGGACATAGCAGACCTACTTCCGTGTAAGGAGTGCCAACTGTCCTGACTCTTCTGTAGCATGTGCTCTACGCACATAGCACATCCACCTGGAGGAAATGGATTGGGTTGATAGTGGCTTAGAAGCAGCTCTAGTTTGAAACTAAGGTTAATGTGAGAGATTTTGACTAGAAGTGGATGAATTGAATGTGATTCTGCTCTAGGGTGACTTTCACCGACTGAGAACTTGGAATTCATGGGAGAGAAAAGGCTTGTGAAGCTAGATGATCCCAAGGCCTGTAGAAGAACACACACTTACAGTCTCTCAGACCTGATTAAAGGGATTCTAGCTCCTGGCAAGATAGAGATTCTGAGCTGGAAGAATCTTTAGATTGGCATCTCATACAACTGATTTAGACTTTGTCAAAGTATTTAAGGGCTTGAGGGATTGGACAACATTTTTGAATCTGCTTGCTGGAACCTTTGGCTTCTAAAGTGAAGGATGAACTAGAGGCTGAGAAACAGCAAATTTAAGAAGAACAAACGTGCTGCTCAGTCAGGGAGAACTGGAGAATATGTTGTTATGTAAAAGCTGCTTAAAGATAGTCATTGTATTCTGGGGAAATTAAGAAAAGAAACACTGAAAAATAATTGTACATGGTTTATGTAAATAATTAAAAAGTAGGCCAGGCATGGTGGTCCACACTTGTAATCCTAGCACTTTGGGAGGGCGAGGTGGGTGGATCACCTCAGACACCTGAACCAGGAGTTCGAGACCAGCCTGGCCAACATGGCAAAACCCTGTCTCTATTATAAAAAAAAAAAAAAAAATACAAAAATTAGCTGAGTGTAGTGGTACATGCCTGTAATCCCAGCTACTTGGGAGGCTGAGGCAGGAGAATTGCTTGAACCCGGGAGGCAGAGGTTGCAGTGAGCTGAGATCA
>NW_012116599.1:11671259-11673597 GCF_000951035.1 Colobus angolensis palliatus
GGCTAGTTTTTTGTAGTTTTTAGTAGAGATGGGGTTTCACCGTGTTAGCCAGGATGGTCTCGATCTCCTGACCTCGTGATCCGCTCGTCTTTTATTTTATTTTTTGAGATGGAATCTCACTCTGTCACCCAGGCTGGAGCGAATAGTGTGATTTGGGCTCACTGCAACTTGCACCTCCCAGGTTCAAGCAAATCTCCTGGCTCAGCCTCCTGAGTAACTGGGATTACATGTGCACGCCTCCGCACCCAGCTAATTTTTTGTATTTTCAGTAGAGACAACGTTTCGCCATGTTGGCCAGGCTAGTCTCGAACTCCTGACCTCAAGTGATCTGGCCGCCTCAGCCTCCTAAAGTGTTGGGATTACAGGCATGAGCCACTGTGCCCGGCACAAATATAAACTTTTTATTTTGAGCTACTTGTAGAATCACATGCAATTGTAAGAAATAATGTAGAGAAATCCCGTGTACCCTTCACCTAGTTTTTTCTTGTGTGACTAAGGTACAGTTATCACAATCAGGTAACTACACATACCTTCTTCACAGTCTACCATTTTCACTTGTACTCTGTATTCAGATTTTGCCAGTTTTACTCATTTGTGTGTGTGTTCTGTCACAGCTGTAGATTTGTGTGACCACCACCACAGTCAAGATAGAGTTCCATCACAAAGATTCCTTGTGCTACATTTTCATAGCCACAGCTGTTGCCTTCCCTCTCTGCCTCCCTAACCCCATCCAGGCACTAAACTCTATAATTTTGTCATTTCCAGAATGCTATATAAGCAGAATCATATAGTATGTGAACTTTGAGATTGACTTTTCTTTATTCAGTATAATTCCTTTGAGATTCATTCAGATTGGTGCATGTATCAATAGTTTGTTTTTCTTCATTGCTGAGTAGTATTCCATGGCATGCATGCACCACAGCCTGCTTAACCATTCATCTGTTGAATGACTCTTGGTTGTTTTCAGGATTTGGCTATTATGAATCAAGCCGCCATCAACCATGTGCGGCTTTCATTTCCCTGGAATAAATGCTCATGAATGCATGCACCCTTTTAGACTCATCTGTTGGTAACATTTTGTCCCATTTACTTATTATTTGCTTCCTTTCTCTCTCTCCACTTTTCCATACACACACAAATATAAACTAAAATTTTTCCTTAACTGCTTAAAATAAATTGACTACATCATTACTCCCACATACTTCTGTATTTCCAAGAATTAAGGTTATTTTCTACATACTATGATGGTTAATATTAGATGTCAACTTGATTGGATTGAGGCCTAGATAGCTGGTAAAGTATTGTTTCTGGATATGTCTGTGAGAGTGTTGCCAGAGGAGATTGACATTTCAGTCGGTAAACTGGGAGAGGAAGACCCACCCTCAATGTGGGCGGACACCATCCAATTGGCTGCCAGTGGATCTAGAACAAGTGGGGTAAGCTGGCTTGCTGAGTCATTTGACTTTTATTTTTCTCCCATGCTGGATGCTTCAGTCCACTCCTGCTGCCCTTGGACATCGACTCTGGGTTCTTCCGCCTTTGGACTCTCGGACTTACACCAGTGGTTTGCCCGGGGCTCTTGGACTTTCAGCCACAGACTGAAGGCAGCACTTTTGGCTTCCCTACTTTTGAGGCTTTTGGACATGGACTGAGCCACTAATGGCTTCCTTCTTTCTCAGCTTGCACATGGCTTGTAGTGGGACTTTGCCTTGTGATTGTATGAGCCAATTTTCCTTAATAAACTCCCTTTCATATATGCATATAAGCTATTAGTTCTGCCCCTCTGGAGAACCCTGACTAGCACACATACCCACAGGAAAGTTATCAACTTAATCTAACATAACTTTTGATATAGCTTTTATAAGACCTATCATCTATAACAATTTTGTCAATTCACCTAGCAACGTCCCTTTTAGCATCTTTTCCCCTTTCTAGTACAGGGACTGGTCTAGGTCCACATATTGTGTTTCATTGTTATGGTTCCTTTACCTCCTTTAATCTGGGAACAGCTCTTTACTTTGTCTTCTGTGACACTGGCATATTTGAAGAAGCAGAAATGAGAACTTTACATGTATTATCTCCTTTAGTACTTAAGACAGCTCTACAAAGAAGCTTTTATTATTATCGCCTCTTTTAGATGATGAAACTGAGGGACAGAGAGATGAAATAATTTGCTCAAGTCACAAGTCTTAAATGGTAGAACCTGGATTCAAACCTGGGTGTTTTGACTTCAGAAGCCTGTTTAACCACTGAGCTCTACTGTCTTCTATTAATCTTTTAGCCTGTTTGTAGTAGCACTTGACCTTTCAGAAACTGAGAACCAGGGAAACTATTTTCT
>NW_012116599.1:11674362-11688576 GCF_000951035.1 Colobus angolensis palliatus
AAAAAAAAAAAAAAAGTTTAAATGAAGTTTTAAGTATCAAGCAGTTGGTTGTCTTGCATATTAGAAATGAGAGGTTATAGGAAACCCTAAGTTGTCTGGGCTGTGTCTTTCAGGCCAGGTAAGGATAGTTTCTTCCAGGACATTCTTCAGGGCTTGGTCTAGTCTTTGTTAATTGTCTCAAAGAAGTAGCTCCACTCTCCCTGGAGGAAGGCAGTTTTCTAAGCTCTCATCTGTCTGGAAGTTTTTCTTTGTAATAAGATGTGGCAATTAAAATATGCCTTATTCTTTCTAAGTATCTTTTGAGGTTACTACCATCTGAAGTAATATGAAATACATGTGTGTGGGTTTGCCAAGATTACAGTTTCCGTGGGAATCATAACATTGGATTTAATCAAATCTGGGTTAATGAAGTGTGCACAAAGGCTCTGCATGAATATAGGTTTTATATTTAATGTGCATCTGGAGGCAGCAAGATCTTAGTGATGTAGTTTCCCTATAAGTGACAAGTTGAATACTTGCAAGTTGAAGGTTTAAGGTAATCCCCAAGATTAGGAACTTTGCCACGGAACTGAGGTCCTGCATCCTGACCCTTAGTTCAGAAGGGGTGCATAAACACTGGGAATCTGGAGCTCTTTAGTGGAACTGGAGGCCCAGCTTATTTCCCTGGAGTCTGTAGACTTTGGACTTGTTTTGTGTCCACGAGAAGCAGGGATTCCAGTGCTGCTGTTTTGACTTCTCTTTTTGAAGCAGTAGGTAGAAGAAATACACCAGGTCTGTCATAGTTGTATTTTGGTATTTTGGAAATGATTTTGGTCATTTTTCTTTTTCTTTCTTTCTTTTTTTTTTTGTTTTTTTGAGACAGGGTTTTGCTCTGTTGCCCAGGCTGGAGAGCAGTGGAGCGATCTCTGCTCACCACAACCTCTGCCTCCCGGGTTCAAGCGATTCTCCTGCCTCAGCCTCCCAAGTTCCTGGGATTAAAAGCATGTGCCACCACGCCCAGCTAGTTTTGTATTTTTAGTAGAGACAAGGTTTGTCCATTTTGGCCAGGCTGGTCTTGCACTCCCAACCTCAGGTGATCCACCTGCCTCGGCCTTCCAAAGTGCTGGGATGACAGGCGTGAGCCACCATGCCTGGTCTATTTTTCTTAGATCGTTTTCTCTGCCGTCTCCCTGAAGTTGTATAACTATTAAGTTCATGGTGATGGTCCTTGAGAGTGGTAGTGGTTTTTACGTGGGAAATCTGGAATTTTGGAATGCTCCAAACCCTAGAATTACCATCTTTCAAACTCACTCATATTGGAGGGCGTGAATGTGGAACATAATTTCTCCACAGAAAGTGAAACTAGAGTCAGGGTTGTCTCCCAGGTCCACCAGTGCCAGGTCCTCAGCTGACCAAAATCAGAAGGCTGACTTAGAGGTCATCAAGCTTTCCCTATCTATCTGTGGTCTGCTTTAGTATCTTAGTCATTTTACTGTTTAGAATTTTGTGTCTGGCATTCCTCCAGATTCCTTGAATAACACTAGACTTCTCTGTGACTTTGAGGGTACATTACAACTGGTTGTGACTTTGTATGTCTTCTTACAGGAGTGTTCTCTAAGACATGACGTGGATCTTGTGTGTAGGCAGGAAGATGGTTCTTAGCAAGGCCTTACCGTGCTTGGGGCTGAAAGTCTGTTGGTAGTAACTTCCAGATGTTTGCAGCCGCAGTCCTGAGAGTAGTAGGCATTGTTACAGCAATACTTTCCCAAGAGTAAGGCCATGATATAACTGACATTTAAAAAAAAAAAAAAATAAAGAACTAACACAGAAGCTAGATTGATATTAATCTCTTGTGTAAAATAAAAACAAGTTTTTATGAACACTGGCATTTTATTTGAACTGATATGAATGTAGGGAAAATTACTTTCAATTCTTGTATGTTTTAGTCATTTTGTTCAGTTGATTATAGGTTCTGAAAGTCACACATTTTTCCAAATTGCCATGGTAAAATTGACCACGTGGATGAGCTTTGCAACCCTTTTTCCTTTGTCTTATCACTTTTGAGACTGGTATATGGAGATGTGATGGCTTGGATTACCATTGAAATTATGCACATAGATAGAGGATGAGTTATTTTTCAGCTTTATTTTTAAATAACTGCTTCTGTATCACAGCATGAAATTTGGATTGCGCTTGTGGTAACCTTGCTCCATAAAATTTATGCCTTCTGCAAGTAAAGGCCCTAAGCGATAATAGTTGTTGCTGAATTGTTTGCTAAATAGAATATTTTGCCAGTATGACCTGTAAAGGGGAGTTTTTAAAACGTATGTGTCAGTATAATTTTGTGTGTGTGTCTGTGTGTTTGTATGGAGGGGTAGATGAAAAATCTTTGGCTATTAATTGAAAATTAATTAATTTGATGATGAATATATAGTAGTTTCTTACATTTTTTCTACTTCATGGATGTTTTAAAATTTCCAAAATAAAGGGTAAAAGAGTCTCCCCAAAAGGTAATTAAGAAAAATGACAAAGGACTGGGCACAGTGGCTCACACCTGTAATCTCTGCACTGAGGGAGGCTGAGGCAGGATCGCTTGAGCCCAGGAGTTTGAGGCCAGCCTGGGCAACATAGTGAGACCTTGTCTCTACAAAAAAGTAGAAAAAATTAGTGGCATGTGGTGGTGTACGCCTATAGTCCCAGCTACATGGGAGGCTGAAGTGGGAGGATTACTTGAGCCTGGGAGGTTGAGGCTACAGTGAGCTGTGATCGTGCCACTGCACTCCAGCCTGGGTGACAGAGTGACATAGTGAGATCTTGTCTCAAACAACAACAAAAAGACAAGATCTAGGTTTTATTTGATAGTAGGGACAAGGGTTAATGAAATAGATGTCATGATTTCTAAAACCTTCCGGGGTGGCTTTTTCAGTGGTGCTGAAGTACTGCCCTAAATTACTTCAGGAGAGAGAACAGAATTTTACCGTTATTGTCTAGGTTTACTGATCGTGGCAGAGGTATTCCAGTGTGCTGCCCATACATTATAAAAAGAAACCCTTTTTTTTTTTTTTCCCAGAAGATCCTTTTATTTGATATTTGGAGCCAAGCATGAATTCTGACACCAATGCCTTCATATGCTTCTTTATGTTTTGATTTTTTTTTTTTTTTTAAGATGAGGTTTTAAGAAGTTTTAATTAGTCTCTGTTGTTTTCAGTTTTACAAGTGTTTCTCTCTGTTCCCTCCTCCACTGGATGGATGGAGAGCAGTTTCTTATTGTTTCTAAAGTACTTGTGTTTGACTTGTACTTTTTGCCACTCTGTCTAGAATTTGTCTCCAAAGTCTGCACATTTTTCCCATAAAGAAAGGTTAGAATAAATTTCAGGGGGTTGAAAATGCCAGGTTGGTACGAAAGTCTTTAAAGCATAGGAGGTACTCTTATTCATTTCAGTGTAATAATTCTGTAGATGACTTTAATCGTAGTAATAAAATGTGGGAGAGAAACATGAGGTTGAATTTATAATGTTATATTGTACAGAGTACACATGAGAAATGAAACTATTTGTTGAAACAGTTTCCACCTTATAACATTTTTGGGCCTTATTTGGTAGCAAAGCTTGTATTTGAGATCTCTTTCAATTTTGGTTTTGTATGTTTTGTCATGGCAAATCTTAGATTTGTTATTGTGTGATTTATGACCAAAACTCTGGTACTTCAGTGGCATTAAGATGATTCTGTCTTTATTAGACAAGTAATGATACTATAGATCCACTCAAGCAATATCCTTCATGAACTTCCTGCCGTTACCAATGTCCTGTGTATTACCAAGATGTGACTATACTAAACTCCAGCACTCAAATAAATCTTAAATAGATTCTGAGGTTTTAGAGTGCTATATGAATTTATAAGAGAATTTCAGAAGCGAGAGAAAGTTTAGTTGTCTTTAAGAGTTTTCTTTTTTCTTTTTTTTTTTGAGCTCTGCCTCCCGGGCTCAAGCAATCCTCCTACCTCAGCCTCCCAAGAAACTGGGACCATAGACATGAGCCATTGTGCCCGGCTAATTTTTGTATTTTTTTTGTAGAGATGGGGTTTTGCCATGTCGCCCAGGCTGGTCTTGAACTCCTGGCCTCGAGTGATCCGCCTGTCTCGGTCTCCCAAAGTGCTAGGATTACAGGCGTCAGCCCACCGTGCCCAGCCTAAGAGTTTTCTTAAATTCCGTAATACGGGAAATGTTTAATATTTTGACGGCAACTATTGTCTTTAAATTATTTTTATTTTTTAGAGACAGGGTCTAGCCCGTCTCCTAGGCTGGAGTGCAATGGCACTATCATAGCTTACTGCAGTCTTGAACTCCTGGGTTCAAATGATCCTCCTCCTTCAGTTTTCTGAGTAGCTGGGAGTACAGCATGTGCCACCACCTGGCTGATTTTTAGATTTTTGGTAGAGATGAATTCAGGCTGTGTTGCCCAGGCTGGTCTTAAACTCCTGGGCTTAAAGGATCCTTCCACCTCAGCCTCCGAAAATGCTGGGATTACAGGCATGAGCCACCACGCCTGACCTTAATTGTCTTTTAAATTTAGAGTTGAAAAACATTACAGAGGCTTTTCCTTATTTTCCATCAGGGTATATCATATTATTTGCATCAGGGTATATTGCCAAACTGTGCCTGTAATTCCTGATGTGACATTAGGCCGTAATAAATTATCCTGTCATCAAGAACATTTATTAGGTGTGTACTCTGTGGGCATAGTGTAGAAGTAGTCACAACACATGGTCCCTGCTCCTCAGTAATTTACAGGTTTTGAGGAGTACACAGGGCATCTCTTTTAATGACTTCATTCAGTAAACATTTCCTGGGTACCCACTGTGTGCCAGCGCTTCCAGGAACTGGGGATACAGTGATGAATGGGACATACAAGGCTCTGCACTCTTGGAATTTACATGCTGGAACCCTCAACATTTCATGTGCTAAATGACAAAATTGTTAAGGACCTTATGAGGGGAGGTATTACTTTGCTGTGGTATGGTTGGGAAGGCTGTATTGAGGGATGAGGACTGGAGCTGGACAGGCGTGAGAGTGTTCATTTCCCAGTGTGTATTTTGTGGAACCTGCTATCAGAGATTTCATGGTCAAATAGATGGAAAACATGACCCACTTGGGATTGTGGAGAAGGCATCCCAAGAGCTGGAGAAATTAGGGGAGACAGTAGGGGAGAGGATATGGAATTTGAGCTGTTCTTTAATGGGTAAAATTTTAAGAGTGAGGTTGGAGTAGAGGGTGAGTCAACTGTGTGAGAATATGGAGGGAGCTTGAAGAGTATGGGCCATGTTGGGGGACACTACCCAAAATGCATCTGTCCCCAGCCTCCCCTCCTACCCTCACAGAAGCTACCCATTGTCCTTGGCCCCACCGCATCACCTCTTCCATCCTTTCTGTGTTTTAACATGCTCAAGTTTCTCCTTTCATAAAAACACCAACAAAAAGGCAAACTGTCTTTTGCTTCCACCTCTCCTGCTTCATGGCTAAATTTCACAAGCAATCAACAGCTCACCAACTCCACATCCCCCCAGCCCATTCATGTCTCAGCTGATTTCTCTTTTGTGTTATCCCCGTTGCTTCCCCCTTGCAACTCTCACTGAGCCCCTTGTGATATCCATGCTGCTAAGTATAATGCCTTATTTCACTTCTCTTAGTGACATAGGACTTCGTTGCCCTCTGCCTTCTCGAAATCTTGATGTTCTTTCTCTCCCCCCCCCCCGCCAAGCCTCCAGGAAGTACAGAAAAAACATTTTTTTGACATCACACTCTTCCAAGTTTTCTCTTATATCTCCCTCTGAGGAGGCCATTTTTCCTCAGTCTTTGCAACTTCTGTTCCCTTCTCCCTGGCTATTGAACTTTGAGGCTCCTCAGAGTCTCAATCCTAGGTCCCTTCCCTTTTTTCTCCATATTCTTCCTAGGCTGATCGCATCTGTGTTCACTTCAGTTGCTTTGGTTATGATTTGTTCTCTGGTGACTCCCAAATTTGCTGTCAGCCCGGATGTTCTTCAGAGCTCCTGACTTTTCTGTCCAACTGCCTGGTGTTGCAGTCACCTCAAACTCAATACGTCCAATTCTGGGCTGATGATCTCTACCCCTCTATCCTCATTCAATAACCCATCCTGGTGCATGTAACTCCCATCCATCCAGTTATGTAAGCTCGAAAATGTGAAGTTATCTTTTTTTTGTTTTTGTGACAGAGTCTTGGAGTGCAGTGGTATGATCTCGGCTTACTGCAACCCCTGCATCCCAGGTTCAAGCAAGTCTCCTGCCTTAGCCTCCTGAGTAGCTGGGATTGTAGGTGTGTGCCACCATACCTGGCTGATTTTTGTATTTTTAGTAGAGACAGGGTTTCACCATGTTAGTCTGGCTGACCTCGAACTCCTGACCTCAGGTGATCCACCTGCCTTAGCCTCCCAAATTACTGGGATTACAGGCATGAGCCACTGCGCCTGGCTCAGATGGCTTTTTTTCTTTATCAGTAATCCTTGACTGAGGTCAGCAGTCCCCCAGTTACCTCTGAGGGTCTGCATCACTTAACTTGAATTACCTGGAGATTTCACACCAATCCTAAAATGATATATTGTAGGTAAATGGTGTCCAGCTAATGTCTTTCATTAAAATGAAATGATTATACACATTTAAGTCCCTCCCTCTCATCCACTGTAATACTTAAGGGATAAAACAGAAGCTTATATTCTAACTGCATTTTTTTTTTTTTTTGGTCTTCTTAGAAGAGCTCTAATGGTTAACATTGTTGAACAAGAATGTCATTGTTGAATAAGTTGTCATTCAGCTATGTCAATGACAGGTTCTAGAAATGAAAAAAATAACAATTTATCTTTTTTTTTCTTTTGTGAATCATGCTTTTCATGTTGTGACTAAGAACTTTTCACCTAATCCTAGGTCCTGATGCTTTTCTCTTATGTTCTCCTCTAAGAGTTTTATAGTTTTTGTATTAGATCTGGCATCCATTTTGAGTTAATTTTTATATATGGTCTGAGGCAAAGGTCAAGATTTTTTGATAGTTTTTTTTTTTTTTTTGATCTATTGATGTCCAGTTGTTCCAGCACCGTTTGTTGAAAAGGCTGTCTTTCCTCCCTTGAATTGCGTTTGCACTTCTGTCTGAAATCAGTTGGGCATATTTGCAAGGGGCTGTTTCTGGGATATCTCTGTTGTTCCATTGGTCTAGGTGGCTGTCCCTCTGAAAATATCACAGTCTTAATTGCTATAGCTATATAGCTTAAAATCAGGTAATATGATTCCTCCAACTTTATTTATTTATTTATTTTTTTTTTGAGGCGGAGTCTCGCTCTGTCGCCCGGACTGGAGTGCAGTGGCCAGATCTCAGCTCACTGCAAGCTCCGCCTCCTGGGTTTACGCCATTCTCCTGCCTCAGCCTCCCGAGTAGCTGGGACTACAGGCGCCTGCCACCTCGCTCGGCTAGTTTTTGTATTTTTAGTAGAGACGGGGTTTCACCGTGTTAGCCAGGGTGGTCTCGATCTCCTGACCTCATGATCCGCCCGTCTCGGCCTCCCAAAGTGTATTTTTTTTTTTTGGTTGTTCATTATTTTAGTTATTCTAGTTCCTTTTCATTTCTATATAAAATTTAAGATAAGCTTATCTATATCTACAAAAGATCTTGGGACTTTGCTAAGAATTATATTGAATGTATAAATCAGTTTGGGGAGAATTGATATCTTTACTATGTCGTAGTCTACTAGTGTCAACAGCTTACCACTTCAGGTAGAACATAGGAAACTTACTGTGATTTAGGTCCCTTTACCTTCTCTGCTTTATAGTTAGTTGTCTTAAATATCTCCTTTACATACATTGAAAACCACATCAGACAGTATTATACTTTTGCTTTTAATTACCTAATGTAATTTTAAAAACTTAAGAGGAGAATGTCTAGTACTAGTACACTTAACTATAAAGTTACTCTCCAGCATTAGTTACTTTTTACTTGTAAAAGTTCTATTTAATTCTTTCAAAATTTACATTTTAGTAAGTTTCTTTCACTTGTGTTTATTTTTTCTTTTATTCTTTTTTTTTTTTTTTTGAGATAGGTTCTCACTCTGTCACCCAGGCTGGAGTACAGTGGCATGATCATGGCTCATTGTAACCTCGACGTTCTGGGCTCAGGTGATCCTCTCACCTCAGCCTTTCAAGTAGCTGGGACTACAAGCACATGCCAACACATCTGGCTAACTTTTTGTAGAGAAGGGGTCTCACTATTTTGCCCAGGCTGGTCTCAAACTCCTGGGTTCAAGTGTTTTGCCCTCCTTGGTCTCCCAGGTGTGAGCCACTGGGCCCTTTTATTACTTTATGTACATAGTTTAAAAATATTCTGTATTTGTCTTTTTTTAAGACCAGAAATTATTTTGTACTACATTTTGCTATTTTTTTTTTTTTCTGACTGTCAGTCATGATGGCTCTTTCCTTATGTGTTTTGTAAGCATTTAGCAGGCTTTTGACTGTAGGCATATTCTGAAGCAAATAGTTCTGAGAGGAGTTTTTGGTTCAGCAGTGGGTACTACCAATCTAGGATCACTTTAAGTTTGTTTCTATGCTGGACCCTATTGTGTGAATTCAGTCTTGGGTTCTGAATGTTCAGAGGAGACTCTCCTGTGGAGCCTAGCTCAAAACAGACACCTGTGATTTTTTTCCTTCACCAGCAGGTGTATTTTTTCTAGCCTATTTTCTCACTGAGATTGTTCCCCTTCAAGGGTCTGAGTTTTTTCCAAGGGGCTCACTTCAACCTCTCTACATTTTGTATCATCAAGGCCTGAAAATCTTCTGTCCCTCTGCAGCTTTAAACCACTCTTGATACTAACACCAGAAAGTGCTCCCAGGGTCTCTGGCCTCAGTTTCTACTTTTTCTGGTTTCTAGCTCCCACTTGAGTTTTAGCTCCTGGGGATTTTCTTTTCTTTCTTGAGAACTCAACTGTGCATTTAAAAAGAAACTGGTAATATTTTGTTTAGCAGTTGTAGTAATTCAGTATCAGAAGGTTTTTCAGATATTGACTCCACTGTGTTCCTAGAAATAGAAGAGTCTGACACACAGCTTCCAAACAATTCAATAAAGTATAGATTATTGGGTCCCATTAAGGGACTCACTCTGGTTTCTTCAAAATTGGTCATTTGGGACAAAAGTTTCTTCCTGTCTCTCAGGAGGGGCTGTGGTAGAGACACTTGTCCTTAAAAGGAAGAAGCATGGGCATCTTCAGTACTGCCCTCACATCTCCCAGACAGAGAGGTTCAAGAAGGAAGGGAATGCTCATCTGTGTGGAGTGCGACAGCAAGGTCAAGTAAGATCAAGACTGAAAATTGACAGTGGGATTTCACAATTAG
Source organism: Colobus angolensis palliatus (assembly GCF_000951035.1). Taxonomy (NCBI): domain Eukaryota; kingdom Metazoa; phylum Chordata; class Mammalia; order Primates; family Cercopithecidae; genus Colobus; species Colobus angolensis. The sequence goes on from NW_012116599.1 coordinate 11,683,724, forward strand.
AATGTCTTTGCCAGAGTAATCTCCATGGAATTGGGAGGATGGTCTTTGGTCCAGGCAATTCCTGTTTTTCTCAGGAAGAATGACTTCTTGTTTATCAGTATGTGGTTTGTTTTATGCTCTCTTATTTTAATACTGTCTAGCTTCCAACCTTGCCTTAGATAGAGTAGCTATATCTGTCATAGAAACTGGATTCAGCTGTAGAGTGTAGGACCTATCTTGTATATACCTAGGTCCTTAAAGCTTTTGTTTATGTCTTAGGTGAGGTCATCAGAAGGAAGAACTGAAGAGGTAAGAGCCGAGCTGGGGTATTAAAGTAAGGGAAAGAATATAATGAGGTATTGTCAGTTTTAAAATGAAGCCTCTATTTTGTGGAATTTCTAAAATTTATGAAAAATTTGAAACATACAAAAGTAGAGAATAGTGCATAACCCAAATTTAGTATTTTTTGTATATTTGCCGTGTTTATCTTTCTTTTGCTGAAATATTTTAAAGAAATCCTGACATCATTTATGTACATATCTTAACTATGCAATATGAACATTTTTACATGTAGTCAAAGTGCTGTTACCACACCTAATATAAAATTGATTATTCTTTACTACTATACATAGAATATGGAGGCTTTCTATTTTAAAGTTCTTTGAACATGCTGAGATTGTTCCTCCTTTTCTGTCTTTATACTTGTCATACTGTCTGTCTAGAAGGCTCTAGTCTGTGACTTCCACATGGTGGCCTTCGTGACAGTATTATTTCTCAATAAAGGCTTTCCTGATGACTGAACTAAAGTAGTGTCCATGTTCCCCACCCTGTTGCCTCCCCGCTCTGTGTCATTGCCTGTGTGCTTGTTTATTGTCCATCTCGTCCCCTAGATGGTAAGCACCATGAGAGTAGGGACCTGGTCTGTCATGGCTATTGCTCTATGGCCAGGGCCTGAAGCAAGCCTAGCATATTGTAAGGAAGCAAAGGTTTAGACACAAGTCAGCTATTAGATTAATAAAGATTCCAAAATTTGCTTAATATTTTATAACCATTATCTCTTCCTACAACTGATTTCTATTCCAGAGCTTTTCTTTTCTCAAGAGCTTTAACCAACAGCTGTGTTTGCAAAAAGTGCTGGGCTGTTGTCCTTTTCAGGACATTTAATCTTTTAAATCCTCAAAATATTTTGTAAAATATAAGTGAGTAAAGTCACTGCTGACCTGTTAAGAGGCAGTGTTTTTACTGACATAACTCTCATTTGAGATCACTTTATTTGAGCTTGCAGCTAATAAATCTGTTTTGGCTCATATGAAACAGGATGGAATGATCCCGTAGTCTACATAGCCTTTAATTGATTATTTGGACTTCATTTATTTAGTGTGTCATTTGTATTCCATGTTGGGGTATGTTAAAATTGTTACATTGTCAGTTGTTGGGAATATTCTTTGGCATGAGAAAAAATGTAATTCAGTAAAACAGGTATGACTCTATAATTAGACTTAGGTTCTTTTGAAAAACATAATTTCAGACCTATAAAAGAGATGAGAGAATGGTACAAATAATTACTTTGTATTCTTTTTTTTTTTTTGAGGCGGAGTCTCGCTCTGTCGCCCGGACTGGAGTGCAGTGGCCGGATCTCAGCTCACTGCAAGCTCCGCCTCCTGGGTTTACGCCATTCTCCTGCCTCAGCCTCCTGAGTAGCTGGGACTACAGGCGCCCGCCACCTCGCCCGGCTAGTTTTTGTATTTTTAGTAGAGATGGGGTTTCACCGTGTTAGCCAGGATGGTCTCGATTTCCTGACCTCGTGATCCGCCCGTCTCGGCCTGCCAAAGTGCTGGGATTACAGGCTTGAGCCACCGCGCCCGGCCTACTTTGTATTCTTTACAAGATTCCCCAGTGTTAATATTTTACTACATTTGCTTTAGTATCCCTCCTGACTTACCCTCTTTTTTTTTTTTTTGTGAGTGGAGATACTCAAAACAAAGCCATCCTCTTTTATAACATTATACAGTTATCAGAATCAGGGAATTAACACTGATATACCATTAACCAATAGATTTTATTCAAATTTCCCAGTCATGCCCTTTTCCTTTCTTATATGAAAAGAAAATTCTGGATCATGAATGGCATAGATTTGCTATGTGTCTTTAGTCTCATTTAATTTGAAACAGTTTTTCCTTTCATGATTTTAACATTTTTGAAGATTATAGGCCAGTTATACAACAGGGCCAGTTTTTAGCAGGTCCCTCAATTTGGGTTTAACTGACTGTCTTAATTTGATTTCTGTTGCTATAACAGAGTGCCACAAACTGGATAATTTATAAGAAAAGGAAGTTTATTTTTCTCACAGTTCTGGAGTCTGGAAAGTCCAATAATAAGGTGTTGACATCTGTTGAGAGCCTTCTGGCTGCATCATCCTGTGGTGGAGGGCATAAGGGCAAGAGAGCAAGAGCAGTGAGGGCCAAACTCACTTTTATCAGAAACTCATTTCTGTGATAATAGCATTAATTCATTCATGATGGTTGAGCCCTCATGGCCAAATTCCTTCTTAATGATCCCACCTGTTAATACCATCACAATGACAATTAAATTTCAACGTAAATTTTGGAGGGGACATTCAAACCATAGAACCGATGTTTCAAAACGGACATGTTTTTCTCAGTGCTTCTTATCAGGAGAATATGATGTTGATTTGGCGCATTACAGGTGTTTACTTTGATCACCTGGTTAAGGTGGGTCTGCCAGATATTTCCACTATCAAGTTAGATTTTCCTCTTTGTGTTTACATAGTATCTTCGAGGATACTTTGAAACCATTTAAAATTCTGTTACTTCTTAAACTCTTAACCACTAGTTTTAGATTTCATTGATGAATACGTATAAATTAGTATAGTGATGATTGCCAATGGTAATTTTCTAATTCCGTTGTTTTTTCTAGATTTATCAGTTGTGATACTGCTGTAAGGAATGGCTTCTCCCTTTCACTTATGTATTTATTTTTGTCTTTTTATCAGTAGGAACTTATGGATTCTTCTTTTATTTAGTCAGTTATAAAATTTTGATATTTAAATGATCATATATTTGGCCAGTAGCAGACTTTTCAGAAGGTTCCTGTGAACTTTTGACATGTCCTCATCATTTTTTGAGTATTTTCTTACTTTCTGGAACAGCAAGATATTCTAGGCCAGGGCTTGGCAAACCTTTTCTGTAAGTGGCCAGATAGTAAATATTTTCGATTTTGTAGACCATACAGTCCCTCTTGCAACTGTTTAACTCTGCCCTTGCAGCATGAAAGCAGCCGTAGATAATTTGTAAACTAATGAGCTTGGCTATGTTTCATTAAAGTTTATTTACATAAACAGGTGGATGAACTATGCATAGTTTGCCAGCCCCTCTTCTAGGCTCATATTTGTACATTTCTACCCCAGTCTCAGAATTGGCCATTTTTTCCATTGGTTGCTTTTAGTGATGAATGGTGTTTAGAAACTGAGATCTAGACACTAAATATTCTCATTGCTACTGGAATGTGATTGATTCTAGGCTCTTTAAGTAGACAAAGCTAGGGAATATAAGAATATATCTTTACATGCTATGTACATTTGTGTGTGTATATAGATGCATCTGTATTTCTCTATTAATTATAAACCATTGAGTTATACTGATATCTCCAGTTCCATTTCAATTCTAGCCTTTCCACTTTTCCATATTTGTAATTTTTTTTCTCCAACATTGACAAACTTGGCTCCTTATCCACAAGTATTTACTTATTTGTTCCATCTAGAATATATGGAAAACAGTTTTAGAATTGCTAACTCAGACTTCTGTAAAAAACAACCTATTAACCAGAGTTTAATCTTTATTTACACTTATTTTTTGTTTTTAGCCACAGGATTTGGTTAAATACTGTACCCCACAGTTACTTGGGTTAGTGTGCCATTCCTGTTATACCCATTTCCTGCTGCCCTCTAATATATTGTGATTTATTTATTTTTAATTGACAAGCAAAATAATTACATATTTTTATGGTGTGCAACACGATGTTTTGCTACATGTATACATTGTGGAATGACTAGATCAAGCTACTTAACATATCCATTACCTCATTTACTTATCATTTTTTTGGTGATGAGAACACTTAAAATACACTCTCTTAGCAATTTTCAAGTATATTTGGCTCCTGGATATCCACAGGGGATTGGTTCCAGGACCCCTACAGCTACCAAAAAATGTGGATCCTCAGGTCCCTTATATAAAATGGTAAGACATTTGCATATAATCTATGCTTATCTTTCTATAGACTTTAAATCCTCTCTAGGTTACTTATAATACCTAATACAATATAAATGGTATGAAAATTGTTGTTATACTGTATTTTAAAATTTAGGTTCTTTTATAAAAATTATTATATTTTTATTTTTATTGTTGTTTCCCCAAATATTTTTGATCTGAATTCACAGACACAGAACTCATGGATACAGAGGGATGACTGTATACAATATATTGTTATTAACTGTAGTTGCCATGATGTACAATAGATCTCTTGAACTTATTCCTCCAGTCTTACTGAAATATTGTGTCTTTTGGCACAGACATCTCTCCTCTTCCCTCAACCCCCAGCCTCTGGTAAGCACCATTTTATTCTTGTTCCTATCAGTTCAACTTTTTTACATGGCACGTATAAATGAGATCATCTGGTATTTGTCTTTCTGAATGCTTGGCTTATTTCATTTAGCCTAATGTCCTCTAGGTTCATCCATGTTGTTGCAAATGAGAGGATCTCCTCTCCTCTCCTCTCCTCTCCTCGGTGAGAAGGTGCCAGCATCCACCTCACAGGCCATCGTGAGAACCCGGGACTAAGGGCTTGTGTTCCTCCTG
>NW_012116599.1:11688641-11706971 GCF_000951035.1 Colobus angolensis palliatus
ATAGGCATGAGCCACTGCACCTGGCTTCCTTTTTTTTTTTATTAAACCAAATGGTATTCCATTGTGTGTGTGTATATATATATATATATATATATATATGTGTATATATATATATATGTGTATATATATACCACATTTTGAAAATCCATTCACCCTTGCTGAGCATTTAGGTTGATTCTGTATCTTGGCTATTGAGACTAATACTGTAATGAACGTGGGAGTGCAAATGTCTTTTTGATGTACTGATTTCGTTTCCTTTGAATACATACCCAGAAGTGGAATTCCTGGATCATAGGGTAGTTCTGTTTTTGAATTTTTGAGAAACCTCCAAACTGTTTTCCCTAATGACTATAGTAGTTTACATTTCCACCAACAGTGTACAAGGATTCTCTTTCTTGCTAACACTTGTTATCTTTTGTGTTTTCGATAATAACCATTCTAGCAGGTATGAGGTAATATCTCACTGTGGTTTTAATTTGCATTCCCCTAATGATTAGTGATATTGAGCATTTTTTTCATATACCTGTTGGCCATTTATAGGTCTTTTGAGAAATGTCTACCTAGGTCCTTTTCCCATTTTTAAATTGGATTATTTGTTTTCTTACAATTGATCGTTCGAGTTCCTTGTATTTTGGGTATTAACTCTTTATTAAATGTATGGTTTGCAAGTATATTCTCTCATTCATTAAGTTGTCTCTTTGCTCTGTTGATTTTTTGCCTAACAGAGCCTTCTTAGCTTAGTGGAATGCCATTTGTCTTTTTTTTTTTTTTTTTCGCTTTTGTTGCCTGTGCTTTTGTATTCTTTAAGAAAAAAATCTTTGCCCTGATCAATGTCATGGAACTTTATTTACCTCCATGTTTTTTCCCAGTAGTTTTCAGTGTCAGGCCTTAGATTTAAATCTTTAATTCTTTTTTTTTTTTTGAGATGGAGTTTTATTCTTGTCACCCAGACTGGAGTGCAGTGGCCCAATCTTGGGTCACTGCAACCTCCACCTCCCGGGTTCAAGCATTCTCCTGCCTCAGCCTCCTGAGTAGCTGGGATTACAGGTGCATGCCACCATGCCCAGCAAATTTTTGTATTTTTAGTAGACACAGGGTTTCACCATGTTGGTCAGGCTGGTTCCGAACTCCTGACTTCAGGTGATCCACCCTCCTTGGCCTCCCAAAGTGCTGGGATTACAGGCTGAGCCACCGCTGCTGACTTCCTTTAATCTATTTTGACTTGGTTTTTGTGTATGTTGTGAGATGAGTGTCTAATTTCATTCTTCTGGATGTAGAAATCTAGTTCTCTCAGTACCATTTGTTGAAGAGATTGTCCTTTCCCCAGTATGTATTCTTGGCATCTTTTTGAGGGCCAATTGATAGTAAATGTGTGTTTTTATTTCTGGGCTTTCTATTCTGTTCCATTGCTCTGTGTGTCTGCTTTGATGCCAGTACTGTGCTGTTTTGATTACTGTAGGCTATATTTTGAGATCAGGTAGTGTGATGCCTTAGGCTTTATTCTTTTTGCTCAAGATTGCTTTGCCTATTTGGGGTCTTTTGTGATTCTATATGAATTTTAGGATTGCTTTTTCTATTTTTGTGAAAAATGTCGTGGAATTTTGGTAGAGATTATATTGAATCTGTAGAATGCTTTGGGTAGTAAGGACACTTACAATATTCTGCAATCCATGAACATGGGATATCTTTCCATTTTTTGGTGTCTTCTTCAGTTTATTTCATTAACATTTGTTGTGTTTTTCATTTTGAGTATAGTTAGCATAATTTCTTTCTATTTGAATTGCATTTTTAGGCCATTTCCCCCATTCTCTTTTATTTTATGTTGCTTTTTTTTGAGATATGAAGCATCAATGTGGTTCCAAAAGTCAGAACATATAAAAAGGCATATTAAGTGAAGTGTTATTCCACATCTATTTCTTTTACCTAGTTATGACCTGCCTCCCTTTCACTGTTTCCATCTACTCACTGTAGGTAGCCAATCTCATTAGTTTCTAATTTACTGTGTTGTGTGTCTTTTTGCACAAATGAGCATATGTGTGTGTGTAACTCTTATTTTTTCTTTGTCATATAAAAGGAAGCATACTATAGATTATCTTTTAGTTAATTCAGAAGCTCAGGAGTTGGTCAAAGTAGAACACTTCTGTGTGGTGAAATGAGTGGCCTCAGCTAAATCAAGTTATTCAAGGGGAGAGTAGGAACTTCATCAGGTTATGGTCAAGTTAAGCCTAGAACAGGAAGCAAGCCAGGCTCACCCAGGTATTCTGCCTTGGATTAAAGAGACACTAAATTATTTGGTAGCAGGGATCTTGATGATAACAATTTCTCTTTCTTGACTCTGCTGTAATCTAGACCTTTGTCCTCCAATCTAGAGGACCCTCTATGCTTACTGCACATTGGCTATCCTGGGGTCTCTTTTTTCTCTGTTGCCTTAGAAAATTCCTGTGTACTTTTTTTGTGCTGAGTCTTCTCCTCATTGTACTCCATATCATCCTCTGTCTCAGTTTATTCTGTCATTTTGGTGGAGCACATCCTTTAGTAGCTTCATGAGAAAAAATACAGGACTTTTTTTAGGCCTGCTATTTTGAAAATGTCTTTATTCTACCCCCATACTTGATTGTTAGTTTGACTGCATATAGAATTGCAGATTAGAAATAATTTTCCTTAAAAGTTTTTACAACTTTACTCATGTGTAATTTACATACATTAAATATTTCCGATGCTTAACATTTATTCCTGAAAATCCAGTTTTGCTCTGGTATCATTTCCCTTTAGCCTGAAGAACTCAATATGGTGTTTCTTGTAGTACAGTCCTGCTGGTGATGGGTTTTCTCTTTTATCTGAAGAATGTCTTTGTTTTGCCTTCATTACAGAAGGATATTTTTGCTGGAAATAGGATTCAGGGCTGACAGTTTTTTTCTTTTAGCTCTTTAAAGATAAATTATTCCATTGTCTTTGGATGGCAGGAAAGATGACGATAAAAAAGAAGGAATCTGCTGCCGTTCAAAATGTTGTTCTGTTTGAGGTATTTCTTTTTACGTTGACTACTTTAGATTTTCCCTATATTGTTTGTTTTCAGCAGTTTGATTATGATGATATAGATATAATTTTAAAAAAAATTTTCCTTTTTGGGGTTCATTCAGCTTATGGAATCTATATATTTATGTTTTTCAGCAAATCTGGGATGTTTTTAGCCGATGTTTTCAGCCAATGTTTCTTCAGTTTTTGGGGACCCGTTCTCTTCTTCTGGGAAATCAATTCCCTTCATTTATTTATTTTTGGAGACAAGAGTCTTGCTCTGTTTCCTAGACTGGAGTGCGGTGGCATGATCTTGGCTCACTGCAGCCTCTGCCTCCCAGGTTCAAGCAGTTCTCATGCCTCACCCTCCCAAGTAGCTGGGATTACAGGCATGCACCACCATACCCAGCTAATTTTTGTATTTTTAGTAAAGACAGGGTTTCACCATGTTGTCCAAGCTAGTCTCGAATGGATGACTTCAGGTCTTACCCGCCTTGGCCTCCCAAAGTGCTGGGATTACAGGCATGACCCACCAGGCCAATTACCCTTATGTTTGACCTTTTGATATTGTCCTGTAAGTCCATAATACTTTATCTTTTTGTTCAATCTTCTTTCTGTTTTTCAGGTTGTATAATTTCTGTTGATAAAGTTTAAGCTCCTTGAGTGTTTATTCTTTTACCTCTATTTTGTTATTGAGGTTATCCACTGAATTTTTTATTTCAGATATTGTACTTATTAGTTTAAAATTTTTTTTTTTTTCTTTTTGAGACTGGTTGTCACTCTGTTGCCTTTGCAGGAGTACAGTGGTGTGATCTTGGATCAGTGCAACCTCCACCTCCTGGGCTCAAATGATCTGTCCACCTCAGCCTCCCGAGTAGCTGGCATGTCCTTCCACACCCAGCTAATTTTTGTGTTTTTAGTAGAGACGGGGTTTCACCATGTTGGCCAGGCTGCTCTTGAATTCCTGGGCTCAAGTGATCTGCCTGTCTTAGTCTCCCAAAGTGGGAGGATTACAGGCATGAGCCACTGCACTTGGTCTAAAATTCTTATTTTTGAGTATGTTTTTATTTCTCTGTTGAGAGTTTCAGTCTCTTCAGTCATTTCAAGTGTCTTTACCTCAATGAGCGTAGTTATCAGAGCTGATGTAAAGTTCTTGTCTGATGATTCTAACATCTGAGTCATTTTGAGGTTGAAATTTGTAGTTTTCCCTTTAGAATGGACTATGTTTTCTGGGGTCTTAGTCAAATACTTTTGGATTGTTTCTTGAATACTATCTTGTGTAGACTCTGAATTCCGTTAAATTCCTTTGAAGAATCTTGATTTTTTATTTTTATTTTTATTTCACTAGCACTTAGCTTCAGACCTTGTTAGGCTCAGATTGTGTCTTGTCTCCTGTAGGAGTTGGCTTAAATCTCATTTGAAATTTTTAGGCCTTTATGATGTTGCATTGAGTCTGTCCTGCACGTCTACGTGGCTAAGGGGTCAGCCTTAGACTTGAAGAGTCATAAGAATTAGGGGATTCCCTTCTTCAGCTCGCTCCTCTTTTAGATTGCTACTAACCTCCACCTGTGGTCACCCTCCACCTGTGGTCCTTTCTTCTAGCCAGGCGCAGCCTGTGGAATTTCTGTTGAAGATTTAGCTGCCTGCATTGCACCACCCCTGTGATGGTGGCCTGCCCTTGGGCCAAAACTTCTATTTCCCTCCCGACAAATTTTATAAAAACACATGAAATTCCCCCTACTATCAGTTACTTGTCCAGATTCCTACTCCTCCCAACAGCCTGCCTCCATTTGTTTACCCTTCAGAATCTATAGGTAGTTGTTTCTGATTTTTTTCCAGAGTTTATAATTGTTAACACATTTGTTTTTAAGTCATTTTTCTGGCTTTGATGGCAATCATAGTCTTTCCCAACTTACTGTTTTCATCAGGGATTCGCCTGGTGTGATATTGTAAAACTTCTAGTGGGAGATGTGCCTGGATGGGTGGGTAAGATTATAGAGCTGCAGTGAGCAACCCTGAAGGGTTTTGAAAAGGCACTTTATGGCTGGGTGCACTGGCTCACGCCTGTAATCCCAGCACTTTGAGGGGCCGAGGCGGTGGCTCACCTGAGGTCAGGAGTTCGAGACCAGCCTGGCCAACATGGCAAAACCGTGTCTCTACTAGAAATACAAAAATTAGCCGGGCTTGGTGGCACATACCTTTGGTTCCAGCTACTTGGAGGCTGAGGTGGAAGAATCGCTTGAACCCGGGAGGCAGAGGTTGCAGTGAGCCAAGATCATGCCACTACACTCCAACTTGGGCGACAGAGCGAGACTCTGCCTCGAGAAAAAAAAAAAAAAAAGAAAAAAGAAAAGGCATTTTATAAAATATCTTCTATGTTGTAGGTGAAACATGGAGTGAAGAAAAGAGATTTGTAGGTGAGAGACCTGCTAAGAAACTATTGCCATCTTTATAGTACATATACAGTTGTAACAACCTGAATTCAGACAGTGCTAATTAAGTTGGAAAGGAAGGAATCTACTTATGACTCATTTTGAAGGTAGAATAGACAGAATTTGGTAATAGAATACTGATGGAGAAAAAGAGATTAGATGTCTACTGTTGCTGCCCAGGGATGATAATGATGTCATTAATCTGGATGTAGTATGCAGGTGGAAAATTTAGTTTGAAGAGAATAATAAATTGAATTAGAAACATGTGGCATTCAAAGTGCTTGCCAGTATTATTCAGCAGGATGTTGGAAAGTTAAAGAAGAGCTTTGAAGAGCAGAGCTGGAGATGAAAATTTAAAACTCTTTAAAAGAGAAGTGAGATGGGGTATAAGAGTAGAATCTTATAAATGGTAGAAACTGAAGAGGTAAGTGAATAAAAGAGGAGTCTGTAAGGAAATCTGTGAATTGTAGAGAGAGAAGGAGAAGAACCATGAGACTGTTGTGTTCTGGAGGCCAAGGGTGAAGAATTTGTATTACAAAGATATAGCTGGTCAGTGGCATCCTGCACAAAAAACAAGCAAACTGAGAGAATGCCATTATTTAAGTAGTGAGGATTTTTCTTCCTAGGAATATAGAAAGCTTTACTTCATTATAGAGAAGAAGATAGAAGTCATATTGCAAAAGAGATTAAAGAGGATGTAATGGGGGAAATAGAGGTTGTGAATCTAGACCACATTTTAAAACTTTGGTAGGGATGGGAATGAGAGAAATGGAATGATAGCTGGTAGCTTGAGGTGGGCAGAAGGGGAGCAGGGCCAGGTTCTTACATTGGTTATGTGCTATTGGGAATACCCCAGTGGCGAGAATAATGGGTGTGTTAAAACTTCTAGAGTAGATTAAAATAGGATGAAGAACATACATTAAGAGGGTTAGGTTATAAATATGTAGGGAAATTTTCCCCTCTAAAGTAGAAAATGAGGATAGGTGTAGGTATGGAGAAGTCTGGTAGAAGAGTGAGTCCATATAGGAGAGAGTTGGGAATGAGAGAGTTAAGAGTGAGGTTGATACTTCGACTCTCAGTTATGGCATAGAAAATGATTGGAAACCTGGCTGGGCACAGTGATTCACGCCTGTAATCCTAGCACTTTGGGAGGCCAAGGTGGGTGGATCACTTGAGGCCAGGAGTTCAAGACCAGCCTAGTTACCATGGTAAAACCCTGTCTCTACTGCAAATACAAAGATTAGCCAAGCCGAGTGGCAGGCACACATAATCCCAGCTACTTGGGAGGCTGAGGTAGGAGAATCACTTGAACCCAGAAAGCGGAGGTTGCAGTGAGCCAAGATTACGCCATTGCTCTCCAGCCTGGGAGACAGAGCAAGACTCCATTTCAAACAAACAAAAAAAGAAAATAATTGGAAGCCAATCTTCCATGAGACAACAACTAGAAACACCAACCAAATACAGACCTTCCCCTCAAAGTATTGAGAAATACATTGAAAGTATTTGAGAGGTAATAAGAGTGTGTCTAGGAGAAAATAAAGGCTTAGAGATATAAGGTTAGTATTTGGGACTGTTTTTCTCCAGTTAATATTTGCTGAGTTTTTTTGAGGGATCAGCTGAAAAACTGAAAAAAAAAAAGCTGAGTTTTTTTTTTTTTTTTTTGAGACAGGGTTTCACTTCTGCCACCCAGACTGGAGCACAGTGGCCCAATCTTGGCTCACTGCAACCTTCACCTCTCAGGCTCAAGTGATTGTCCTGTCTCAGCCTCCTGAGTAGCTAGGACTACAGGTATGCACCACTGTGTCTGGCTAATTTTTGTATTTTTTGTAGAGACAGGATCTCGCTACATTGCCCAGGCTGGTCTCAAACTCCTGGCTTCAAGTGATCTACCCACCTTGGCCTCCCAAAGTGCTGGGATTACAGGTGTGAGCCACTGTGCCCAGCCTGAGTAGTTAATTTGATAGCCTTTTAAGGTTAGAGGGATAGGAATTGGAATTTAGGCCCTGCTAATGTGGGTTGTGAGTGATCTTGGTGAATCACTCTTATTTGGTGTTGGTACCCTGAAGGGCCACAGCCTAGAAGTAGGGGTGAATTGGATGTAGATAGGCCCTCACAGGGACTCTTGCTCCACTTTGAATACATTTAAACCCTGAAAATAGATTGAGGTAATTTATTGTCTCAGGTGCTTGGCAGAAGCAAATGTTGTAAATTCTGTTTGGAAGGTAATATTACTTGTTAATGTTACTATAAACATTCTGTAAATATAATGTCAAGCTCATAATTTTAAAAAATCAAGCATGGCATGATCGAATAACATGAACACAATGAAGTACAAGGAATAGAACATAGTATTGATCCATAGGGGCTTCTCGTATTGGAATTTTTAGGAGCAGACTTAAATATACCATGCTTACCTTGTTCAAATATAAAAGACAAGATTTGGCATTCTTAGCAGAGAACTAGAAACTTGAAAAAATGAAAATTTTAGACTTGAAAACTAACTGAAATTGGGGACTTGATGGGCTTAAGAGAATTTGACAGAGCTGAAGGGAGAATTAGTGAAGTGGAGAAATTCAGAGAAAAAAGGATGGAAACTACTGAAGACATTGAGGGAGACATGGAGACATTGAGGAGATCAAAAGTGTGTAATTGGAATCCTGGCAAAGAGTTGAGAGAGAAGGGGCAGAAACAATATTTGAATAGAGAATGGCTGAAAACCTTCATGAAAAACTTTCTAAAACTTATTAAAGTTATTAAGCAATAGATTCAAGAAACCTTACTAACACTAAGCAGGATAAAAAAGAAATCCGTACCTTGGTCTAGAGTAGTAAATCTGTAGAAAGCCAAAGCTAAAGAGGAAAATTTCAAAATCTGCCAGGTTGGCGAGAAGAAATGTTATTCTTTCAAAGAATTGACAATTAGATTAATGGCTGACTTCTCAATGAAACAATGGAGGCTGTAAGACAATGGAATGATACCTTCAGAGTATGAGAGTAAATAACAGTCTAGAATTTTACAACCTGAGAAAGGCTGAGTGTGGTGTCTCACGTCTATCCCAGCACTTTAGAAGGCTGAGGTGGAAGGATTGCTTGAGCCTAGGAGTTCAAGACCAGCCTGGGCAACATAGTGAGACAACATCTCTTCAAAAAATAAAAAAATAAAAAATTAGTTGGATGTGGTGACATATGCCTGTAATTCTAGCTACTCAGGAGGCTAAGGCAGGAGGATTGCTTGAACCTAGGAGTTTGAGGTTACAGTGCTATGATCGTGCCACTGCAGTCCGGTCTGGGTGACAGAGCTCTCTACAAAAGGAAACCCAACCTCTTCCCCAACAAACCTGAGAGAATATCCATTATGAATAAAGATGAAATACAAATGTTTCAAACTTGACGGTTTTTCAGTTGTACTAGTCACTCTAAAATTGCTCCAAAGACATAGCTAGTGACTACCATATTGGCCAACACAGATAAAGAACACTTTCACCATATTAGAAAGGACAGGTATTAAGAAAATACAAGAGGATATTTTGAACAACATTCTATTCCCACCATAAAATGTTAGATGAAATTGATAAATTCCTATAAAAATACAAATTAATAAAATTGATTCAAGAAGAAATTTTTAAGATATGAATTATCTGTTTACAAGTTTTAGTTTTTGTCTTCTGATGCCTTTCCTTGGCTATGGTATCAAGGGAATACTGTCATAACAGAATGAGTTCTCTATTTTCTGGAAGAATTGTAAAGGATTTGATAATATTTTTTTCTTTCGATGTTTGGTAGAATACACCAGTGAAGACATTTGAGCCTGAAGTTTTCTTTATTGGAAGATTTTAATGTAATAATTCAATTTATTTAATTGTTATATGTCTATTCAGATTTTCTACTTTTTTTTTTTTTTTTGAGACAGGGTCTTACTCTGGCACTTGGGCTGGAGTTCAGTGGTGTAACACAGCTCACCACAGCTTTGATCTCCCAGGCTTAGGTCATCCTCCCACCTCAGCCACCAGAGTAGCTGGGACTATAGGTGCATACCACCATACCCATCTAATTTTTTGTACTTTTTTTTTTTAATAGGGTTGGAGTTTTGCTATATTGCTGCGGCTGTTCTCAAACTCCTGGGTTCAAGCAATCTGCCTGTCTTGGCCTCTGAAAGTGCTGGCATTACAGGTGTGAGCCACTGCACCTGGCCAAATTTTCCATTTCTTTTTGACTAAGTTTTAGTAATTTTTGTTTCTGGGAATTTGTCCATTTTTTCTAAGTTTATTGTATTCCTTTATAATCCTTTTAATTTCTGTAAGGTTTATAGAGATGTCCTCTCTTTCATTCCTATTCTTAGGTCACCCTGTGGAGGTAGAAAGTAACCCTCCCAATTAACAGGTAGGATGTCTATGCTGGAAGCACTTCACAAGCCAACAAAATTTGAGAGAAATTTTATTATTCACCCAAGAGACTTCTGGGGATGGTAGAGATAGTACAAGTGGGTCTGGCCTGCCTTGGGTTAGACAGAGGGAGTGGGTTATGCCTTTATAATGCCTAGGGTGCTGGGGAGATCCCATGTGCGGGCTGAGGATCAGCAAAACTTGAATTTTCCATGGAGGCCAAAGGCAAGGCACATGTGGACTTTCTTATTAGCCTGCTCAGTTGTGGGTTCAAAAGGGGAAAAGTGAGGTGAGGCCTAACATAAGTCAGTGGTCAGACATCAAAGATTTAAAAAGTGGTGTGAGACTCCTTATTACAGTTCTTGACTTTGGAATTAAAAGAAAATTTCCTTGTTCTTTCTTTTCTTCAGATTGTATAACCTTAATTGATCTACCTTCATATTTATTGCTTATTTCTTCTGCCAGCTTAATTCTCCTCTTGAGCTTCTCTAATGAAATTTTCATTTCAGTTGTTGTCTTTCCACTTGAAATTTCCATTTGGCTCTTTTTTATAATTTCTTAGTTAATATTCTCTGTTTGCTGAGTCATTGTCGTCATAGTTTCCTTTATTTTAAAAGTGTTTTCTTTTAGTTCTTTGAACATATTTATAATAGCTGCTTTGAAGTCTTTATTGGCTAACTTCAAAATCTAGGCTCCCCTGGAGATAGTTTTTGTTGAAACTGTCCCCCTTCCATGTATGGGTCACGCTTTTCTGTTTCTTTGCATATCTTATGAAAACTGGATATTTTTGATAATATAATCTGTGTTTTGATTCCCTTCTCCCCAGAGTTAGAGGTGGTTGCTCTTTTTGTTTATTTAGTGACCTGGCTGAACTAATTAATTCCATGGAGTCTGTTTCTCCATGGAGTGTGTGTGTGACTGCTGATGTCTCTGCTTAGCTCATCCTTTCTTGTTTTTATTTTTCAGTATGGCTGTCAAGTATTGGCCCCCTGGGTCAGCGTATCTTAGTGGCCAACCTATGATTGGTCAGAGGTCGTGTTTAAATTCCTTGAAACAACGAGCTTCCCTTTGTCATTGGTTTTTATGAGGCTTGGGGAATGCATTCAAAGTTCAGAAAGTCTGCCTGGGTTTTACTTTCTCCATTTTCAAGGCCTCATCTTTTTCCAGGAATGAGCAGCTTGCTGTGGCCCTGTCATTTCTTTCCTTCATGTTTGCAGTCTTGTGCATATGCACAGTCTTCCAGACCAGCAGGAAAAAAGATTTTTATCAAGGCCCAGTTTGGCTGTCTCATTCCTTAGTTCTCCATGTTAAATTTCTGGTTGGTCTGCTGATCTGTTGCTTGCGCTAACTGGTATTGCAAACTCAAATTAGCTGTAATATTGGCTTTCCCTCCTTTTTTGCCGTTGAAATAACTTTTTGACAATACCTGTCATGGAAGGTATGGAATTCTTTTCCAGATTAATTTAGCTCCTTCTGGCAGTGGAGCCTCCTATCATCACAGCTTGTCCTACCCTGGTAGCTTCTGTACCAAGGAATTGGGAGCAAGTGTGGGATGATAGGAGCCCCAGGCTAAAACACCACACTCTTCACTGTTCTTACCAAGATTCAGTAGATTTTCTTGGACCAGCACTTCTCAAATTTGTTGTAATTTTTGATCAATATCAAGACTTTAAATAGTTTTAACAATGTTAGTTTTATTGTTGCTTTAGGGGGTTAATATTTGTTAAACTCCTCATTCAGTAGTTCTGGATGTCCTTTCCCCTGCCTCCTCCCTTTCTCTCTGTCTTTCCTCTCTGGGTGTGTCTCCCTGTCTCTGTCTCTCATTTTTGAACATTTAAATTTCATTCAAACTGAAATTTATTTTGGAATATTTTATGAAGTAGGGATTTGTTGGTTATTTTTTAAAAATGGTGTTAAGTAGTGTCTTAATACTACTTATTGATTAATCCATGCACTTCTTATTGATTTGTAATGTAAATGGTTTATTTTTCTAATCTCATTGAGATTTAATTTTGTCCTCTTTTTTTTTTCTTAATCAATAGTCATCTTTTGCTTGTTTTTCCCATCTTTTGCTTTCCATTGGCTCGTCTTTTTCTCCCTTTAAACCTGTCTTTGGACTTTATATCTTTGAGTTTCCTTCATTACTCGGCTTCATACATTCCATTTGCTCTGATACTCGTAAGTACTAAGGCTAGGCTAAGACAAGTGAGATGCATAAGGCACAAAAGTTCTAGGAAGCTCTCACTCCTGGGTCCTGCAAGTGTGGGACTGGTACTCATAGAACTTTGCATTTTCAAATTTTGCACCCTAAGTGCCTGGCTTGCCCCATTGTAGTCCTGGCTCTGCTACTCATACTTCTCACTAGTATATATTTGTTGTAACCTGACTTCTGTCCCAAATAGGCTTCATTTATTCAAATTGTTGTGCCTTTGCTATGTACTATGCATTGTGCTAGGTTTTGGGGAATACAAAGGATCTCAAGACACCGTTTATTTCACCCAGAAGCTTTCTTCAGATTTGCCCTTATGAGGTCCAGTGCCTTTTCCCCATTCCTCATCCTTCCTGCCTTCTTTTACTATGTGACATTATTGACCACTATTGCCTGTTCATGCTAATGTCAGCCCAGCTCTTAAGAATGTATGGCTATTTCCGTGGTAGGACACTTTTTCTAGGGTCCAGTGGGCTGTTGGGTAGTGTATCAGTGGCCCTCATTCTGGAAGTTAGTAAGGGTTGGAAACTGGCCTGTGCTTTTAATGTGTCAGGGTAGGAGTGTCCAGGGACTTCTTCAGGCTTAATGGGCCTTTATAACTATGTCACAGGGAATAGAAGATCGCTTGTTTGTTCATTTTCTTTTCTTTTCTTTCTTTTTTTTTTTGTTTTTTTGAGAAGGAGTTTTGTTCTTGTTGACCAGGCTGGAGTGCAATGGTGTGATCTTGGCTCACTGCAACCTCTGCCTCCCAAGTTCAAGCAATTCTCCTGCCTTAGCCTCCCGAGTAGCTAGGATTACAGACATGCGCCACCACGCATGCTAATTTTGTATTTTTTTTAGTAGAGAGAGGTTTTCTCCATGTTGGTCAGGCTGGTCTCAAACTCCCGACCTCAGGTGATCTGCCCGCCGTGGCCTCCCAAAGTGCTAGGATTACAGGCGTGTGAGCCACTGCTCCTGGCCTGTTTGTTCGTTTTTCTTTTTTGAGACAGAGTCTCACTCTGTCGCCCAGGCTGAAGTTCACACTCTCAGCTCACTGCAATCTCTGTCTCCTGGGTTCAAGCAATTCTTGTGCCTCAGCCTCCTGAGTAGCTGGGATTACAGGCGCGTGCCACCTTGCCCAACTCATTTTTTGTATTTCTAGTAGACACGGGGTTTCGCCATGTTGCCCAGGCTGGTCTTGAACTCCTGAGCTCAGACAGTCTGCCCGCCTTGGGCTCCCTAAGTGTTAGGACTACAGGTGTCAGCCACCACACCCAGCCATTGTTTGTTCATTTTCTGCTTGGCATTTTATATACTCAGAATCTTTACATCTGCCCCTAGTGCTTTGGTACCCAAATATGGGCTTTGACTTGCCTGCCTAGCTGTCTGGCTTATTCTTGCCAATTTTGTTTTCTGAGTCCTGCATTCTTCCCCCATTCTTTGCTGACTTGTTTTTAATGTAGTTTCCCGGTATGACCCTGCTCTGTTTGGTGTTCTCATTGCTTGTTCATGAAAACAAACTCATCCTTTCATTTATGGAGTGGCTTTTGAGCACCTATTCTATCCTAGATGCTGTGGGAGCCACCAGAGTTGCAATGACAAACCCAACCAAACATTCCTTGTCTCCCTGAGCTAGAGAGACAAGTTAGGTATTAATCACACAGACTGGGATAACTGCTGTGAAGGAAAGATACAGATGCAGCTGACCTAGGAACACTGGAATTGAAATCTGTCACCTCATCTCACTTACCTAGCAGTAGCTCCCCTTCATTTTGAACTTTTGCCTAAATCAGGATTGACATGTAGTGCCCCATTTTCAATTCCGGCTCTTGTTTTTGGGTTGTTGGCAGTTTGCTCCCGACCTCTTGCCCCAACCAAGGCTGCCATCATTTGTGTTCTTAGTCACTAGTGGGAGCATACCCTGATCATGGATCTGTCCTCATTTGGGAGCTCTTTTCTCTTTGTTTTCTTAACGCCTGCCTCCGTTGGTTCTTTTCCTACATCTTTGTTAGCTTCTTTCTTATATTTTCTACTTCTTTACATTTCCTAAAAGTTGCCCTAACCCAGGTTTTGTTAAGGTAAGAGTGCCCAGAACTTCTGTAGGGTTAATAGGCCTTCAAAATGATGTCACGGGGAAGGGAATGTTGCTTGTTCATCCCTTATCCTGTGCCCTCCTCTGTATCTGCGTACCCTTTCTTGGCAATCTCATCTATTCTTGAACTCTCTGTGTTACCATCTTTATGCAAATGACTGGCCAGTTTCTCTCTTTTGCTCCCTTTTTCACGTATTTGGTGGATCGCTCCATGTGGAGGTGTATAATACTCCAAGTAGAATTCATCATCTTCTCTAACTTTACCAACTCCCAGTCTCCTACCTAGAAATCTCACACAGCCACTCCCACCTTGCTCACTTCCAGACCTGCCTGGTTGCTAGGTGGTGCCACTTTGTCCTGTGTAATACCATGGTAAGGGCCTCTTCTTTTCAGTGTCCTGAACTCAAGTTTGGGTCTTTCCTTCCTTTCACCTGTCTGTTCTGATTTTCTCCTAAGATACATCTGCTACTAGTATCTGTCAACTCCAGATGACTTGGAGTCCTGTACCAGGTTTCCTGAAACAATTCTAGTATGTTGTTTTTCTCTTCTGCTCATTCATGCTTTGAAAACTCCCTAGTGCTTTTGAAAAACTGGCCTAGTTTTTTAGGCCTTCTAACTTGTTTTAATTTCCTTGCCACTGCCTCCCTTCATATAGGCTGGACTCTATCCAAATGGAATTAATTTTGTGAGAACTTGCCTGTGTTTTCTGTTTGCGCCTCTATTTTTATTTCCTTTTGCCAACAGTATGCTTTCCTCACACTCTTAGTTCTTTAAAATCTTTCCTAAAGTACTCTCAGGTTTCCTGACTTGGAGATACTCTTTCTTTCCTATCATCTGTACATTTATCCACACTTTAAAAAACACAGTGTTTCCCCCTTAGGCTTCATTCTGTCTAGTGTAGTGCCTTGAAGAAATACATGTGAAATTACTGAGTGCATAAATGCATTTCTGTATTAAGCCCTCAGACAGTCTTGACTCCTCCATCTGCCTTTCCCGTTCCCTTGCTGTTTATATAAGGCCATCTCTTTCTCTCCCTTCTTGCAACGGGATTGGCTTTATCTGTGAATCTCTTTATCTTGCCCTAAGTGGCCTGTTGTCCTTTGTCTCCATTGCTTTTCTGCTGCTGAGTTAGTATTAATTTCAATTTAAAGAGAAATTACATCATTTTGGTGAAGGATGTGTGTGGGAAATATAGAGGAAATGGAAGCTAGTGTTCAGAATGACATCTTGATTCGTTTTGTGGGAACTCAGGCTGCCCACAAAAATTTCAAATATAGACTTGACTCCTGGGCTGGTGGCCAGCAGAGACTAGAAAGTAGAAGTTGTGATGACATGTTCAGCATCCAGGTGGAAGGCTAAGGGCCAGCTGCGGGGCCCCACATTCCAGCCTGCTGATCCTGGCAGCTGCTCTTATATTCCTTAGACACAGCTGTTTGAGCTTCTAATCAGACAACTGGTTTGAGGTGATGGCAGGTAAGAGTAGGGGAAGAGACGTCTAATTACAGTATTGCCATGTTTTGAAAGCATGTGAATCATCTGGGGTTCCCTGCATAGTTTTGGACATCAAGTTGTGATAATGAATTAGGTTTTGCTGGTGGATTCTAAGGAATTAACTTGGTTTCATAGAGGTATATCATTTGTCCAGAGTTGGACTTAGTAAATGCCACATATTGAGCCCCAGTTTAGTACCATTCCATTACAACTTTTAGATTCTGGATCTTTATATCACTTTTCAAAACTATATTTCTTTATATTTTTGTTCATTTCACAAGCTGAATAGAACTGCAGGATTCCGTATTTTTCACATCATTGCCCCATTTGTGGAGATGTTTAGTTGAAGTGGCCCAAAGAAGCAGTCTAGTGGTACTTGTGAGGGTGAAGGCCTTGAAAAGAAACTTGAGACAGATGGTGTGTTTGACTAACTGCCCTGGAGAATGTTATGCCAGAGCCCAGGAGGGGCACCACGTTGCCTTTGCCATTGAAATACTAAATTTCTGAGAGGACAGAGGAGTCTACAACTTAACTGCTCTCCAATTACCAATCTCTTCTTGGTTTCAGTGAATGACAACAGAGCTGCTTGAGGCGGGAACTCTGAGCTGAGCAGTGGAGGTTTCTTTGGATCTGGAGAGAAGAGTGACCTTGGAGCCAATAATGAGCCGTCCTGACTACAGAATGAACCTCCGGCCCCTGGGGACCCCCAGAGGTAGTAAAAGGAAAATGGAGTCTGTCTGAATAACTGGAGAACTGAAATAAAAGTGGAATGGGTATGAAGTGGAGGGTGTCTTTTAGGACTAAGGACTACTATAATTCTTTTAGTGACCTGTTAAGTATTCTCCTGTGTGATTTTTTTCTAGAATTAGATGTGGTTTCTTGCTATCTTAATTTATGGTTGTATTAAGTACAACTGTTTAATTTCCTCTAGTAAAGTGGCAATCTTTTAGTAATTTCTATTTTCAAAAAGTTTGTGTATATAAATAGCAAAGAACACTGAACTCATTATTCACATTATGTTCCATCCATGTTGTTGTGCTGATTTAAAACTCACGTCTCATCTGTGTATATTTTATTCATATTTTCTTAGCCACTCTTTCCTTTTTGTTATTGTTCAAAATCACCATCAGGGAGTTTCAGTCTCTTGTTGGTCTCTTTAAATAATAATTGTAAAAAGGTATGATATCTCCAGTTTTAAAAATACACAGATGTTTGAGGAAAGAGTTGATTGCTGCCTCATGTTTCTAGGTGTGTCCACTGTGGCTGGCCCACATGACATTGGTACCTCGCCAGGTGACAAAAAGTCAAAGAACAAGTCCACACGAGGGAAGAAAAAGAGCATATTTGAAACTTACATGTTCAAGGAGGATGTTTCGGAAGGCTTGAAGAGAGGAACACTCATCCAGGTGCTTAAAATCTACTGGAAGGCTATTGCCTCAATATGTGGAATCCAAAACAATCTATTAAACTATTTCCTGTTCTGTGCTATGTGCTTTCAGAGAGGTGATGATGTATCAGGTGCAGGGCTGTTATGATGGCATAGCAGAGATGATGAGGTAACAGGTTCTTCTTAGAACTACAATACATTTAGAGGTAATAAGCACCATAAGACAGGAACAGGCAAAGTGCTCTGAGATTTGAGAGGAGGGAGCCACTATTTCCCATTAGGCTTGCCTAGAGATGCTTTATTGGAAGTGACATATTTGAGCCAGGCCATGGATTGGTGCAATTTGAATAAGTGAAGATAAAAGAGAGCTTTACAAATGGAGGCACCAGTGTGACCTACTACAATAGAAGTGAGAAATTGGGTTTGGATATACGAAACATTGAATATCAGTTTTTCTGGAGCATGTGGATGCTGAATGATGGAGAAAAATGGATGAGGTTGGAAAGGAAGCAGTAAACAACATATTTGTTGAGTGCTTTATAGTTTACAAACTGTGTTTACAAGCTAGTTCAGTGGTTTGGCTGAACAGATGTTTATTGAGCATCCATTGTGAGCCAGGAACAGTTATGGTTAGGAGTGTGCAGCATGGGTGCCTTTGAGATGGAGGTAGACAAGATTGCCTTGCTGTACTTCAGCTTGCAGCCCAGTGGTGGAAGGCAGTCATGTGAACAGATGATTTGGGGATAAAGTGGCCAGTGCTCAGATAAAAGGGTGACCAGGATATATGGCAAAATATTGGGGGGGAAGTGGGAAACTGTGTAGGCTGAGGTTCTGGAGAGGCTTCCTGTAGTTGGTGACCCTTGTGGTAGGTATTGAGGGATGACTAGTTTGGGCCTATCAGGTGAGTGATATGTGTGTGGAAGGTATGGAGAGGCAGTGGCGCTAACAAAAACGTGAACTTGTGGAACAACATGGAGTATGGCAGCTTAGGCCTCCTTGGGCATAATCCATCAGGCAGTTAGTAGGCTGGGGAGGGAGGCAGGGCCACATATTCTGTGAATTAAGTCTATTTCATAATGCTTTCATTAGTATAGAAATATTGCCATGTGCTACCTGGCTCACTTGAAAATACTGTGTTCCACTTTCTCTTATTCTGAGAGCCCAGCTTCTGTATTTGTGTTTTTGGCTGAAGATCTAACCAATTTACGGATACTATCATCTTCTCTTCCTTTTTGTCATTCATTTTTTCTCTCTCTCTCTCTCTCTTTCTTTCTCTCATCTCTCTTTCTTTCTCTTCTCCCTCGCCCCCTCCCTCCCTCGCCCCCTTCTTCCCTCCCTCCCTCC
>NW_012116599.1:11707021-11719754 GCF_000951035.1 Colobus angolensis palliatus
TCCCTCCCTCCCTCCCTCCCTTCCTTCCTTCCTTCCTTCCTTACCTTTCATTCTTTACCTTTCTCTGTTTATCTGTGGTCAAGTGCACACATGATCGATGGAAAAAAGAAAGAAAATTGTCTTTTAACAAATGAGCTGGTTTATCTGATTCTTGGAGTACTCTTGGTGGTTATTTATTTATTTATTTATTTATTTAGAAGGTCTCACTCTGTTGCCCAGGCTGGAGTGCAGTGGTGCAATCTTGGCTCACTGCAGCCTCTGCGTCCTGGGTTCAAGTGATTCTCGTGTGTCAGCCTCCCAAGTAGCTAGGATTACAGAAAGTAAAAAATTAGTCATGCCATCATACCTGGCTAATTTTTGTGTATATATATATTTTTTTTAGCCAAGCAGATTGGTCATTATTGTACATATAGCTGGAAGAGAGGGGTGGTCCTGGAGTGAGGACAGGGCTGCCCATTACTTGGGGGGAGGAAGGGGCTCTTCTTCCAAATGGGCTTGTCCGGGAACCGGGGTCCTGGGGAGCTGGGCGCCTGGTCCACATGGACCCCCTCCACCTCCCCACATACGCTGTGGAAGAAGGCCAGGAGTGAGAAATGCTGGCGGATAAGGATCCTTTTGTCTGAGATGTGGAGGGTGATCATAACAGTTCCCACCCGCTGGCTGTTTTGTTGACTTTGGAGAGGCCTTCCTGGAACCCAGAGTCGGTCATTACTTGCTCCATCTGAACATCCTCCTCGTCCTCCTGGGGCAGCTGTAGGTATGGGTTGTCCCCTGTGGGCTGGAACTTGTAACCCATGAGCACGAAGAAGGCCAGGGTGGAGCCCTCCACCAAGAGCTGGTACAGCCACTGCCACTGAAAGGGGACAGCCACCTGCCACAGGATGGCGATGATGCAGGTGAAGTAGACGTAGCAGATGACCATGACATAGTAATGCTGGAACAGCTTCAGCTTGGCCAGGTTCACCGCCACCTTCCCGTCTGTGCCAGACATGTCCTGGAGATACCAGATGGACCAGACTGCGGGAAACAGGATGGCCCGCAGCAGATGAGATCCATCAGGAACAAAATCTCCTTCCACAGCACATAGTCACTGGCGCCCTCCTCGCGGGACTCGATGCCGATGTAGGCCACGTTGGCCAGGACCTGCATGGGGATCACGATCCCAAAGACCTTCTTCTCCTTATCCGACAGGACGTACTTGATGAAGGCCCAACCTGAGCCGATCGGGGCGATGGTGATGAAGAGAAGGGCACCCTTCAGCAGGTGTGTGATGTAGTACATGACGGCAAGGCCTTCAATGGGGCGGCTCTGACTGTTGATGAAGTAGTAGTTGATACTATGAAAGAGGAGAGAGATGCTCTTGGTGAAGGCCAAGGCCGCCATGAGCCAGTGGATCTTGAAGACGCTGTACATGTTCCTGTGGAGGGTGGACACCCAGAAGATGCCGGCGGCCAGGAAGCAGGCGGACATGACTATGTAGAGCTTGAAAGGGGGCATCTCCGCCGCCTACAGGAAGCCATCGGGGTTCTTCTCCTGGATCATCACCGTGATGTCAAATGGATGCTCCTTTCCTGGCACTGAATTGTTGCAGTTGTGGAAGTTCAGGCTGTATTGGCCTTCTTCCGCCTGAGAGCCGATCACCACGTGGAAACTGAAGTTGTAGGAGTTGTTGAGGTGGCTCAGGCCCAACACTAGCTCCTGTCCTTCCCGCTAGGACCCAGAGGCACTGCGGGTGTTGACTTGGGCTTGCTGGCTGCAGAGGTTCCTCCGCCATCCACCTTGCAGGGGACTGTGGCCTGTTGCTTTGGGAGCCCTGGTTCGGAGGGTGCTTTGGGGAGGAGCCCAGGAAAGATAAACAACTTCTGCTCTCCATACTTCCAAGGATCTTCAGATCCTTGGTGTTGATGAGGAACCGGACCAGGAAGCTGCTACTGTTTTTCTGGAGAGGATAGTCCTGGAAATCCTGGGTTGAATAGGAGCGAACTCTGCCAGATCGAACCTGGCTGAGACTGAACCCCACCAGCAGGGACTTCTCTTCTGCCTCCTGGAGGCCCAGCCGCAGGAGGCTCAACCCCACCTCCAGGGAGCTGTTGGTGTAGAAACTGAAGCTGTTCAGCTGGATGTCTGCTGCTTCTCCCCCTCGGAGGGCCTGGCCTTCACCTTCCGAAAGAACTTTTAGATTCCAGTTGAGCTTCCAGCAACATTTCAATGGAACCCCCCAAATCCCATTAAGTGCCCCGAGGACCCCACTCTATAGCTCCCCCAGGACCCTGCTGTGCGGCTCCAGGGTCTTTGGCGCCCCAAAAGTGATTCCAAGAATTAAAAGGACTAAGACCCAAGGGGGGGGAAGGGGGTGTAGTCCCCCAATTTTTGTATTTTTAGTAGAGATGGCGTTTCACCATGTTGGCTAGGCTGACCTGACCTCAAGTGATCCTCCTGCCTTAGCCTCCCAAAGTGCTGAGATTACAGTCATGAGCCGCCACACCCAGCCCGATTGGTGTTTCTTTTTTTTAAAGCTTTTCCTGGATTTATTTGACATGGCCTCTCTTAGGAGAGATGAAGCTGCATTTGGATGTTAGTCCATTCATTAATCCATTCATTTGCTCTTCATCGTTCAGCCCATATCCCGGACACCATTTTATCTGTAAGCTTCTTGGCCCTCCTCCTGTTTCACGTAGGAGGACCCATTGTGCCTTTCCATTCTCATCCTCTTGCACTCTCCTCCAGGAACACTCTCCTCCATTCACCCTGAGCTTCCAGTCTTTTCCTCTAAAAACTGTGCTCCTTGATATCTCTGTGACTTTGTGTGTGCTGTTCCTGGTGCTCGGAATGCTTTCTCCCGCTGTCTTGATGTAATGGTGCTTACCTTTTAAGTCCCTGCCTAAATGTTACCCACTTTGAGAAGCCTCATTTTAATTCTCCAAGTAGAGTTGGCTGTTAGTGCTTTCCTGTAGTTGACTTTTTTGTTTTCCCTTTATTCTAAACTTACCACCATTTCTTGGCTTTTATGTTTCCCCCAAATAGACTGTTCATGTCCTTGATGGCAGGGTCATGTCTTATTCCAGAAGTTAGCTCAGTGCCTGGCATTTGACTGATGCTTAATACATTTATATTGAATAAATATTTACTTATTGACTGAATAAAGGATCCAGATACTGTCTTTTGAAGAAGAGTCGGGGGAACGTCAGTAGTTAGAACTTGAAAGAAAACTAGCCTCGAATTTTGGCTATAGATTTATACCTATCTAGAGACAGCGTTCTGCAATGGTATTAGCTTCAGCTCCCTTTTAGTTTTCGCTTTTGAAACCACTCGTTGCTGATACTCAAATAAAACAAAACAAAAATCTGATCAATATAACAACTCTAATTCCCAGTAGTTTGTAAGTGATTCCTTCTGGCCTGTGACATCATGGGACTCTGCAGCCAGGGCCTCCCCCCCACATATGAGAACAGTTGTTCTTTGCAGATGGGGAAAGGAATGGGTTCCAGATATGAGGTCACTGTGTGAAATATACAACACTGTAAATAAGATTTTCATAGGCAGAGAAACAGAGTCCATCTGCTGCTTGATATAAACTTTATGTGTGCAGGCCTTGCTGGGTAAGGTAAAAGGCCAGTCAAGAAAGGGTGTTTTAATGCTGATGGAGAAAATTAAGTGTATTAGAGATACTTGGAAACTTTTGTTAACTTTTGTATTCAAATTCATCTCTTTTGACCTCTTTTTTTTCCTCCCCATCCAGAGAAGAAACTTTTATCGAGAGATAGTAGGGGGATTTTAAAAAAATAGGAGTAGAGTATTTTTATTTTGTTTTCAATGCTTTAACCAATACTTTGACATTTCATTCGTATTTTTTCCTATGTGAGAAGAGGAGACCACAGTCTCATCTTTCCAGTGTTTGAAACGACAATAACAGAAACACATGATCATGTACGTGTAGTTTTGAAGTTTAAAAAAAATAAATTCTCACATCAAAAAACGTATTTCATTTCTCTCTTCATAGGTGGAGTACTGAGAGGTCGTTATAGGAGATGTTGGGAGAGATTAGGGGATAGACAAGCCTGGAAGGGGCTCCAGTTTAGGGTGATGATCAAGGTGACATGGGTATGAAGATGGTAGAATTGGCTGTTTCAGATCCCAAAAGATGCTTTGGCTAAAGGAAGTTCAGGCTAAGCCCCTAGAGCTGCCTTAGTTATGATGTCGGAGTTCCTTTTAGAATAGAATATTGGTGTGAAGTTGTTATTGGCTCTCTAAAAAAATCCTAGTCCAGGAAGATAGAGGACAGGATGAACTAGTTTCTAGGACAAACAAACAAACATTTGTTTGTTTGTCAGTTTGGTTGTTAGTTTCTTAAGAAACAAGCAACCATTTGTTAAGAGTGAAATCAGGCAGGGTGTGGTGGCTCACGCCTATAATCCCAGCACTTTGGAAGGCTGAGGTGGGAAGATTGCTTGAGGCCAAAAGTTTAAGACCAGCCTGGGCAACATAGTGAGCCTTCATCTGTACAAAGTAAAAATCAGCCAGGCATGGTGATGTGCACCTGTATTCCTAGCTGCTGGGGAGGCTGAGGCAGGAGGATCACTTGAGCCCTGGAGTTGGAGGCTGTGGTAAGTCATGATCATGCCATTGTGCTCCAGCCGGGGCAACACAGTGAGACCCTGTCTCTCTCTCTCTTTTTTTTTTTTTTAAAAAAAAGAGTAAAGTCAGCTGGAGAACACTTGGGGATGAATTAAAGATGAGGGGAATAGATGTGATGTTATAGCGGAATGCCCAGTCACTTAGAAGGGAGAAATGATATTCATAACATTAATACTGGGGATGATGAAAGAACTTCAGCTCTGCAGGCATTAATTATTTAGTGCAACAAATGTTTCTTGACTTCTTACTCAGTGCCAAACATATACCAGTGAGCAAGTTAGGCAAGCCACTGGGGAGGTAAGGAAAAACAACTAAAGAAAAAGAGAAGAAATTATAGACTGATCATTGCTAATAAGGAAATGGGAAAGGTGAGAGAGAATAATTATAGAGAGAACCTCTTTAGTAGAGTTGTTAGGGAAAGCCTCTGTGAGATGATCTGTGGGTTGCTTGAGATGAGAATGAAACAGCCAGTTGAAGAATTAGGAGAAGAACATAGGTGGAGAGCTCAGCTAGTAGAACAGCAGCAAGCAGAGAAAGGCTTGGTGGTTCTGAGAAATGAGAAGGAAGCCTGTTGGAACATTGTGAGCAAAGGGAGTTATATGATGGGACAAGTGGAGAGTTAGGCATCAGCCAAGTCATGTAGGGTCTCTAGGCTGTACTGGAGAATTGGATTTTGTTTAAAGAGCAGCAGGAAGTCACTGAAGGCTGTTAAGCAGGAGAAGAAAATAATCTCTTTCATGCTTTGAGCATATCTCTCTGGGAATTGTGAGATGAATAGACTAGAGTGGAAGCTGAGAGGCCACTCAGGAAGCTATCAAAGTAAACCAGGTCAGAAAACATGGAGATGGGAACAAGAAGGTGGCAGTGAAGATGGAGAGGAGTGGATGGATGGATGTGGGGCTAGAACTGATATGACATGCTGGTGGGTGAGATATGGAAGGTGAGGCAGAGGGAGGCATCCCTGATGCTTGCTGAGTTTTTGAATTGAGCAGCTGGCTGGATGGTGTTGCCATTAACCAAGACGGAGAAAAGCAAGGGTTGGAATGAGTTTTTGGGTGAGAGGGACAGCTGGCATATATGAGCGAAGAGGCCCTGGTGGTGAGTGTGGCAAACAGAGAGAGAGGCTGTTCACAGTAGTGGAGAGCATGGACTCTGGAGCCAGACTGTCTGACCTTGAATGTGATGTGAAAGCGGGCAATTTTTTTAACCTCTCAGTGCCTCAGTTTCCTCCTCTGTAAAAACAAGGATAATAGTATCTACCTCATAGGGTTGTTGTGAGGGTTAAATTAGCTGATGGATATAAAGCTCTTCAAAGAGTGTGTGGCACGTCATATACCTGCATTAGTGGCACTTGAGTTTTGTTTTTATTACTATAAGAGGAGTGTCTGTTATTCAGATTAGGTGGTTGCTGTCATTTGGAGAACCCTGTCCAAAGCTGTTAGATCTTACGATTTTTCAAGAATATCTGGAACTATGTATTTTATATGTGTGAAATTCCTCAGTTTTAAGGACTCTCAAACAAGCCAAATACAGTATGTTTGTGATTGCCAGTTAGACTGATTTAGCCCAGTTGTGTGGTGTTTTTCTGTGGTACTGTTTAGCTCCTTGGGTACAGGAAGGGAGAAAGCAGATAGCTGGGGTTAGTTGAGAGTAGAGAATCAAGGGTAAAATCTTCAAGGTCTTTTGCTGGTTGAGTATCAGAGTAAGAGGTTTGTTTAGGATTTGCAAGGTTAAGTGATAATGACAGGCCATGGCAATTAGGTTGCTAGAGAAGGGAGTAAACAGTGGGAGGACAATGAATGGTGACACATGTGGTCACAGCTTTGGGTTGGAGATCTTAGTGAAAATGAAGAGTTGTTGAAATGGGGTTTTTACCATAAGTAGACAGAAGACTGCCATTGGAAAGTGCGATATTTGAATTTTTTTTCTTTGAAGTGGTGTCATTAGTAGTGCTGATGGGATCCAGGCTGCGAACATGGGAGAGAGTAGGTGGGGTAGAAGAGCAAATGGTAGTTAGAGTGACAGGCTGGGGTTGCTTGGTCTTCAACATGGATGTGAAGTCCCAAAAATATATATGGGAGTAAGGATAGAGAGGAAGGCAGTGAGCTGCTAGTCAAAATGTTAGTGAATTGGAGCTTTGACCCACCTGTAAGTTTGAGAATGACAACACCAAGGAGGTGCTAATGATATGAACTTCAAAGGATCTGGGATTTTTAAAAGAGATTAGAGGAAAAAATACTTTTAAAGCCATGATGGGGAAGCAAAGAGCCCTTCCTCACCTGGTCTCTGAGATACATGGGTTATGAGAGATAAAATAGACACCCTTTGAGAGCACTCAGGGAAGCAATAACATCAGGAAACAGCCAGGTTTCGATTAAGGGGAAGAATCAGGAGCATCCGGAGAAGAGATGGAGGCTATGGGATTCTCACTGATCAAGTTCCAGGCCTAGGGAAGTGCTTTAGGAAGATGGGAGATGGGCAATTGGGTCAGATTAGGGGATGGCTATAGAAATGAAAGCCGGCTGGGCACAGTGGCTGTAATCGCAGCACTTTGGGAGGCCAAGGTGGGCGGATCATGAGGTCAGGAGATCGAGACCATCCTGACTAACATGGTGAAACCCCGTCTCTACTAAAAATACAAAAAATTAGCTGGGCATGGTGGCGGGCGCCTGTAGTCTCAGCTACTCAGGAGGCTGAGGCAGGAGAATGGTGTGAACCTGGGAGGCGGAGCTTGCAGTGAGCTGAGATCCGGCCACTGCACTCCAGCCTGGGAGACAGCAAGACTCCGTCTCAAAAAAAAGAAATGAAAGCCTTGGACTTTCGTAGGTGAGTAAGACAAGACATCTGTGGGAAGTATCCTTTAGTTAAAAGACCATTTGTTTTTGACAGACTTTACTGTCGGCTGCTTCTCTCAGGCTATAGAAACAACTCTGGTCTGCTGCAGAGCTCTGGGGAGTTTCTGCTTTCTTAGTGTGATCTGAATTCTCTCAAGGGCTGTGTTTCTGAGGTCCAGTTCTTCAGAGTTATGCTTCAGTCAAATTTATAAATGCTATTGTGGAACAAGGTTTCTCTTCTTTCTTTTGTCCTTTTGTATATATTGGGAAGTTTGGGATAGAGAATCAAGGGTAAAATCTTCAAGGTCTTTTTAATACCTTTTCTTTTAAATAGAGCCTGGATGCAACCTGTCTCTTTTCCCTGGGCCCAGCCTAACCTGTCTGAGTGCCCTGCAATTAAAGACATTTTCAAAGCTAGAGGCATTCTCATCTCCGTACTTCTTCATTTGCTAACCATTCACTGAGCTACAAGGGATGATAGAAGAATAGGAATTGAAAAAAAAACTTAGGCCAGAGAAAAGCATCTGGAATCAGAAAATGAAATTGTTAAACATTTAATTTCAATGAACTGACTTTGGTTTGTTTGGAGTCTCTTCCCCTCACGAGACTGTCAGCTCTGTGACGGTAGAGACTGTCTGTTGTTAGTCTCCCTTTTACCCCATCACTTGACATGGTGCCTGCCATGCTATTCGTTAGGAAATATTTGTTGAGTGAGTGGATGAATATTTAGGATAAATGTAAGTTTTTTCCCTCCTTCCCTCAACAAGAAACAGCTGTCTAGAAGTGGATTTACTGTGACACTCTTAACAAGGGACTGGCCTTGGGGAGCTTTGCCAACCTTATCTCTTGGTCCCTCCCTCTTCTGTGCTAGGCAGAGTTATTGCACAATGGAGAAGAGTTAGTGAGTGCCCTCTTAACCACTTTTGCTAACACAGTGTCCTCTACTATACTTCTCTTCTGATTTATTTGCAAATTTTGCTCTTCTGTAAAGGACTAGGTCAGACACCATCTCTGAAGCGTCTTCTGGTACCCTCGCTATGAAAGTAAGCTGTACCTCTGCTTTATGTTTTCATTTAAAGTAGGGACTGAGCTTAATCATTATCTTCCCCATCAGTGTGTCTCAGGGTCTTGAATATAGTCAGTACTCAATAATTAATTGTTGAATTAAGGACTGAATGATCATTTGTAGTAGCCTATTTGAGTGTTCATGATATTGTAAACTGTGGCATGGACATTTGTAATTTAAACATGGTATACAGCACAGAAGGAAATTATTTTCTGCTTTATTTTATGCCCTTGCCTGTTTTGTTAATTATGTATCTTTGAGTCTTGACATGTTTTAGGGGGAAATGTTATTTAAAACACTTTCTCGAGATATCCTTTGAGTTTGGCTGTTAGAAAAATAACTGCTTCCATCCATGTGTTCCAGTGACCTGAGACTACAGCTGGAACCTGGGGAGCGTTACAGCTTCCTGCAAGAGCCTGAAATACTGAACTGCTATTGAAGAGGCCCCCACCTGCACCCCTGTGTGTAAATAGAAGCAGACCCTGATTTGGTGCTGAAATAACATGAAGTTGAAGGCAGACTGGGTGGCCTGGCTGTTGGAGCCAGGATTCCAGTTTGCATTAAGAGCTGGTTATGGCCATTTTGAATTATTGACTCATTCAGCTCTGCAGAGGGGCCAGAGTAAAAAATAATGC
This sequence comes from Colobus angolensis palliatus, assembly GCF_000951035.1. NCBI lineage: Eukaryota > Metazoa > Chordata > Mammalia > Primates > Cercopithecidae > Colobus > Colobus angolensis. The sequence goes on from NW_012116599.1 coordinate 11,716,192, forward strand.
ATCCAGTTTCTTGAGGCTCAGTATCTAGGTTGGAAATCAACCTGTATCACTTTGAAAATTGTCACAGAAACAAGCAATTGTGGAAAGGTCTTGGAACTGGGAGAAAAAAATAAAAAGGCCTTTATATAGTGAGGCACAATCCCCAGGTAATCTGATTTGTAAAGTCAAGGTTTAAATTTGAAGACTAGCATATAGGGGCACCTAAAAGTCTAATAGTTGCCACTTTCCCACTCTGTTGCCAGGCTCTCTTGTTCTTTACCTTTGCTTGTTCACACTAAGGTGCCAGTCTAAGCTTTCTGTTTTTGATGGAACCCTCTATTTCAGATATGAACATAAATTGTGTTTCCTGCATTTAATGAACAGTTCTTATACATCTAACTTGTTTTCTCAATTGAACTGTTTAATTTTAAAACTTTTTATTGGAGAATAACATACATATGGAAAAATCATAAATATATAGCTAGATTTTCACAAGCTTTATTTTTTGTTTTAAAGGGTGTATTGAGAATTAATCCAAAGAAGTTTCATGAAGCCTTCATTCCTTCCCCGGTAAGTTCAATAAATTTATAATAAACTTAATGTCACATTTAATTTTTTAGATGTGCTCTGAAACTGAAATCATGTATTCTAACTAAAAAGCAGAGTAGTGAAGCAGAACTGAGGATGGGCAAAGATTTGTTTCAAATTTAAATAAACAAAATTTTCTTTTGGTTAACAACCCCTTCTGCCAGTCTTAAAATCGCATGCCAAATGAAAGGGATGGCATTTGTTACAAGGCTGCAAAGAGCAGCTGGACCCAGGCAGACTACCCACCAGTTCGTGTAATTGAACGCCCTTGGTTTATGGCTTAAAAGGATTTATGATTTTTTCCACTGATTTAAGTTAATCTTTCCTAAACAAATATGCTATCTACTTTGGATCTATTGCATGAGCTAATCTGAACATTTGTCCAAAAATAATGTGTAATGCTTTTTTTTGCGGGGGGTCAGAGTTTCTCACTTCACTTTCGTGCAGGTGATAGAGCTTCATACAAGGCTCTTTACCGTTGGGTCCTTTAGATCCTTTTACATAAATGTAAGCATTTATGACTCATTTTAAGAGGCTCTTTCCACTTAAATCAAATTCACACTAACACATAGTTAGCAGCAGTTCTATAGAGAAGGTTTGATTGAGCAAAGCTAGGAGAGCAATATTCTTAAATTCCTGACCTAACTTTTCCAGGATACCATAAATAGAATAGCTATAGAATCGTAGATTTTTCACAGTGAAAGAGACCAAACTTATGCTTATAGATGACAAAATGGAATACATATATTTTAATTAACATATTTTATTATTTTAAATGACAGTAAGTTTAGTGAGAATATAGTTTCAGTCATGTACTTTATAAATGTTGTTATTACAGATTGAGCACCCCTTATTTGAAACACTTGGGACCAGAAGTATTTTGGATTTAGAATTTTTTTTTAAATTTTGGAATATTTACATTACATACTTACACTGAAATCCAAAATGCTCCAGTGAGCATTTTCTTTGAGTGTCAGATCAGTGCCCAAAAGGTTTATATTTTAGAACATTTCAGATTTTATATGCTCAAGTGATATTATTGTAATTGTTACAATAATCTTATGACCTACTGTCAAGCTCAGTTTAGTCCTTTTCCCCTGCCTTTGAAATCCAGGGACTCACATTGCATCCAAGTTCAAGTCTTACCCATTGAATCAGATAAAAGGTATCAGTGGCATTCACATTACTCTTTCTCAGTCATATTCTGTTCCCGTGAGAGAAAATGGCATATGTCTTGACCCTGGAACTTGAGTTGTAAAATTGGGTTGTAGAATTGAGGGTCAGCTTTGAGGTGGTAACTTGGCTGCAAAGCAGTTCTCGCATATACTAGAAGTGCAGTTTACATATGTATTAGTTTCCAGAGTTTGCTCATAAGGTTAAATTTACATCCAGGAATCATAAAAACTACCCATGAAAATCTCTTAGGAAGGTGTTATGTTGGAGGCGGATAAACCATCTCTCAGTATGCCCTGCATAACTAATGTTTTTTTCCCATAAAGAAAGCGTAACTGTTTCTTCAAGAATATACCAGTTGAAGGAACTTGATTGTATTAGAAGCCCTCATGTATGAAAGACACAGATTTTTAAGCATGAAAATATCACTCGATGTAGTTAGTTCATCTTAAGAGGCAACTGGGAACTGGGTAGACTCAGACCTCTTGTCTCTTGTGCATGCTTAAGTTTGCTCTTATTGATGGCAATGATAAGGGGAACTACAGCATTCTGAAAATTTTGCTGCTCCCTCTCTTGCCTGAATACACGGTATAGGATTTCCCTAAGTTAAATCCCTATTGGGCTGGCTCCTAGCAAGTGTGGGACCTAGGACAGAAGTAGAAAAGAAGGCACACATACCTTAAATCAAATATTGATAAGTTAGACCTCACACCCACCATCAAGTAAAATATATTATTCTATATATTCCTTGCCAAATACACCTTCATATACCTGAGTTCAAATGTAGAATTCTCAGATTTCTTGCAGCTCCATGCTGAAGCATGGCTCCACCTCTAGCTTGCCCCTCGTCCCTTCTCAGTGCTAGCTGCCTGTCCCCTTGTGACTCCCTTGCATTCAGTGAGGGCCCTTTCATGCACAAACGTGGGCATCCTGTCCCACATATCTAAGCTATGTCCGTACCCATTAGAAATACCTGTCCTTTAGCCAGCTGCCATGTTGAGGGGGTGCCTCTGGTGATGGGGGAGTGCCTGTATATGTCCTGGAGGTAGGCTTGGGGCTGCTTATTTTAGGGAAGCACATCCATTTGGCCCTGTGAACTCCTTGTCTGATGGGGAGGGGTGTGGCTGGAGCAGGGCCAGAGCAGAGTTGCTATGGTTCCTGCAAGCTAAATTCATGTAATTTACATCTGCAAGTGATGTATCTCCATGGTTTAACCTGGCTTGTTAAAGAAAGCTAAGAAGCAAAAGCAAAAGGTGCTGATGTTTTAAAAGCTCATAGTTGCTTTCGTACTTAAAATTGTATTCTTGCTATGTCATATTTAGAAATTTTTAGACAGTTGAGATATTAGGATTGGCTTATTTCTATGCTTCTTTTATTCTTTTATTTGGCTCCTGCTTGAGTAGTAATAGTGTCTCAGAGAGAGAAAAACAATTCACCTCTAGGTAATTAAGAATAGATCATAAGAGCTGCCAATCAAGGCCCATTGCAAGTGATTGTAGACACTCTGGTTTTGGACACGGAAACAGTCCTACAGTCTTGCTTTGTGGGTTTCAGTTTTCAAAAGCATTATAGAAAGCAATTGAAGAGGGCAATAATAGAGGCAACAGATTACTCATATATAAAGCCTGCAGCCAACTGTGGTCTAGATTTCTGAGTATACATAGCTCATATCCATGTCAAATGTGAATTTGTATTAACTGGAAACTTGACTTAGGTTCATTATAACTTCTTTTTTTTTTTTGAGACGGAGTCTCGCTCTGTCGCCCAGGCTGGAGTGCAGTGGCTGGATCTCAGCTCACTGCAAGTTCCGCCTCCCGGGTTTA
>NW_012116599.1:11719804-11725737 GCF_000951035.1 Colobus angolensis palliatus
TAGCTGGGACTACAGGCGCCCGCCACCTCGCCCGGCTAGTTTTTTGTATTTTTTAGTAGAGACAGGGTTTCACCATGTTAGCCAGGATGGTCTCGATCTGCTGACCTCCTGATCCGCCCATCTCGGCCTCCCAAAGTGCTGGGATTACAGGCTTGAGCCACCGCACCCGGCCCATTATAACTTCTACTGATAGAAAGTTGATTTTCATTTTATGACAAATATAAAATATATGGGATGAAAAATGCCCACAGATAGACTGGGAAGTAGAATGTCAGAACCAGGGCCTAACTGTTACTGGTTTAAGCTAGGAGCATAAAGGCAGGAATGAATATGACAGAAGATGAGGCTTTTGCTCTGACAGTAGGACATACAGTGACTTCCTCATTTGTAAAATGAGGGAATGGAGTAAATGTCGAATGCTCCTCACATTCTAAAGTTTTTAGAGAGACAAAAATAGAGATTTGATTAAATTATTTAGGTTTGCTCTTACTGACTCTAAAAGTGGTTGTGAATTTACACAATGTCATTTGCTATACTAAAATATCTCCCTGGGTCAACAGTGAATTAATCATCAGGTATAAAATAATACTTTGTTCTGGGGGAACTTGACTTAGGTTCGTTATAATTTCTACTGACAGAAAGTTGGTTTTCAATTCATGACACATCTAAATTATACGAAATGAGTAACTTACGTGTACTTGCTAGTTTTGTGAGGTTCTCAATAAAAATGAAATACAGAATGTGAGTAAAGTCATGTGACTTTCAAGCAAACCAAGATAAAATGATATTATTGACATGCCTTTTATCCTATTTGGGGATAGGATAAAGAGGAGAAAATTGATCAGATGGAAAAACCTGTCATTTTTAAAAAGCACAGTTTCTATTCTGAATTATGTAAATCTAAGAAGCTCTCTTAACTTTTTAATGCATCTTGTCATAGGAGGCACCCTTTGTATAGCGATGGAATTTATTTTTGGTCCAAAGGGAACTGTTTCATCAATGAAGGATGCTGTGACCATCGTGGCATACTTGTGTTGTCTTCCTTCCTACAGTCCCCTAAGTCTTTAGTCTGACTACCCATGCCCTCCTCCCAGTTCCTTTATTTTTCTTCCAGGGATGTTCAGTATCCAATTTTCATTCTTTTTTTTTTTTCTATTACCTATTATTCTTTCTGATGGGTAGAACAAGACTTCTGGCTTTCAAACAAAGAGCTGAAATATTTGGCCTTAAAAAGTGGTTAAAAGAGATGACTCAAACTTTTAATATTGAACAGTTCCCAAGCTTAGTATCTTTAAAATAAGAGATTCAGCGACAGTCGATCAGTCTTCTGAATGAATCAAGGAAGAGCTGAGTAGTGATGCAGTAGCTATAGATTTTCGTGTTGTCTGAGGTTCAACTCAGCCCTTCTTTCCTTAGTTTCCTGGGATTGTAAGGTGATGGTACTATCATCCCATCAATCTGAAATCTCTGTGCTGCCAAAGGGTGGTTGTAGCTGCTTATAATAGAGGCATTTCATTGCCTATGTTTGACACATGAGTGTGGGTTAGGGTGACCTCCAAATAGCCCACTTTTCATTCCAAGGAGGTCTGAGAGATCCTATTGCTTTTTGAATTGCAAAAGGCAGCAATAGATGGTGATGTGCCATATTTCAGTTGTTCACTCTCTGTTTACTGGCTGTCTCTTCCAGATCTCTCTGAGAAGCTTGTCAAGAGGTCAACTACAGTCATGTTTTGTGGCTAACACAGTAGCTTTTCCTCGGGGACTAGGGTGGGGTCGGTTTTGGCAGAGTGTGCAGGCCACAGCTGTCAGCCCATAGCTAAACTGGAAATTGAGCAGAAAAACTGTTCTACAAGATCTCTAATGGTTTGTAAGTGGAAACTGTAAAAAATGCTGAGTGACTAAAAGCTGCCCCCCCACCTTTTTGATTTGGTGATTTTGGGATATTAATTTTAACTTTAACTAAAGTTTCATAGTAATCACCTTCAGTCCATTGAGTGTTATGTTAAATCTTATCTATGTCAGGTGTCCCTATTAGAAAAATTTGAATGATGGTTTTCCAGACCCTTTTGCTGTCATCTCCTGTAAGAAAAAGTATTTTGCTTCTTTCTTATTCTCTGAAAAAGAGCACATCGTATAAAGTTGCAGAGAATAGAAGGATAAGAGTACATGTTTGTTGGTGAGACATTTTGAAAATATTTCCTTTTCTCAGGAACCCTGACTGCTGCAGAAGGCTTGCATTTCCTTAGCTATTTTGTTTATTTAAAATTACAAAGTAATTTGGATTACTAAGAAGACTCTGGCACCTATTTAAGCCAAGAAGTTGACACTTGGGGAGTTCACTGGGGAGCCACATTATTTAAAGTGGTTTGTTTCTGAGTGAGTGAGTGAGGATGAAAGTGTCTGTCTGTACCTTGTGTTCATTGTCTGGAGTTCACAGTGGTCCTAAGTCGGCAAAGTCAGTAGAGTGTGAAGATCATGTGATGGATCTCATATTATATCTCTTTCTTTCTCTTCTTTGCCCTCTGCTTAGGTCTCCATAAAAACAACCACAACTTATTCTCTCTGTCACTTTCTTGGGGGGCATTATGAATTTGCTGGTTTCCTCCTAGAGAGCCCAAATCTTAGAACCATTGCTGCTCCTGCCCTCAGTTTGTTTTCTCGTGGGAGATTATATGTTGTTCCTCTTCTGTTCTCTTGCATACCTTCTATTTTTATACTTCCTTGATACGTTAAAAATTCATTTAGTATTAAAAAGGTATCAACATGCTTTATTTAATACAAAAAAGGATAACCTAAGAATAACTTGCTGTTTTCTATTTCAGTTATGAAAGAATGCAATCTGTTTTTTGCTTTATGTGTTTTTAAGCTCACTATTGTTTTATTTCTTTTTCCAACCTAGGATGGTGATCGAGACATTTTTATTGATGGGGTTGTTGCTCGTAATAGAGCCTTAAATGGGGATCTGGTGGTCGTGAAACTACTTCCCGAGGAGCAGTGGAAGGTGAGTTAAATTTTCCCTTTCTAATTATAGATTTCTTAGGACCTTTCACATTCCATGATGCACCAACAAGGCATCATAAACTGGAGGAGTCACAGACCCCTCAGGTGCTGTGGTAAGATTGGGTGTAATCTACCACAATGCTACCGAATGCTTGGAATTTAGAAGCATCTGCTGGGCAGATTGTGAATCATCTGAGTTGTTCTCCCTGCTCCTTCTCTAGTGATCCATCCTCCCTGTCACATGCCTTGCACTGGTTTTTGGTATTCTTTTGAATACATACTGAGGGCCCATTTAAACTTGGTATGTATTATTTTCCTACATCCTATGCAGGGAGAACTAGAAAGACAAAGCCATGGAGACAGTGGCAGTCCCCACGCATTTCTGCTGCCTCCAGTGGAAAACCCAGGCAATACATATGGAGTTCTGTTGGCCCAGTTTGGTGATTGGGTGCCTTGGCAGATAAAAATAGTTTGTCTGTGTTTTTATGAATCAGGGATTTAGTGGCAGAAGAAAATGTTTTTAATATGAGAATATTTTGGATTTCAGTCTCCATCTATGTCTATTAATTGGAAAGGAAGATATGGTTTTAGTTTTGATGGCTGTTTTAAATAAAAGTAAGGATCAGACATTGGAATGATTTGTGGTGACAATATCTTTGAATTGTCATGTAGGATTGGAGACTTGTATATCTAAGTATGAGTTTGTCTTCATATCATTTGTTTTATTTGGCTACATTCATTGGTACTCAAGAATTTGGTGTTCTTCAATAAGATGTGTTATAGAGTAGTGATTAAAAGTATGGGCTTTTAGGCTAGGCTACTTAGATTTGAATCTCATCTCTGCCATTCATCTCTATAACTGAGCAAATTGTACAACCTTTCTGCTTCAAAGGTCTCATCTGTAAAAGGGGAATAATCATGCTACCTACTTCATAGCTTTGTCATAAGAATTAAATGAGAATAAATGTAAAAATTTTAGAATAGTGCCTAAAAATCTAAGAATGGCAGGAACTCAAGAAATGTTCTTATTAGCTTTTCCAGAAAAGATGTGATGTGCGCCGCTGCACTCCAGCCTGGGCGATGGAGCTAGACTCTGTCTCCAAAAAAAAAGATGTGATGTGAGGAGCACCATTTTATCTCAGAGCTTTGTTGAGGAATACATTATTTTGAATCTGACACAGCTGAAGTAATTGAATTATAGCTATATGCCAGGTATTCATAGGGTGGTATAGGGAATTCAGTCATGATTAGGACTGACATAGTTCTTGCCCTCATGGAGCTTATAGTTTAATGGGGACTGCAGGTAGGAAGAGACAGATACTGATCACACTTATACAAGTTTAAGTGTAATTTTAATTAATGCTGTGAAGTGCAGGTTTTTTTTTTCTTTCTTTTTTAAAAATTATACTCAAGTGCTGAGATACATGTGCAGAATGAGCAGGTTTATTACGTAGGTATACATGTGCCATGATGGTTTGATGCACCCATTAACCCATCATCTACATTAGGTATTTCTCCTAATGCTATCCCTCCCCTTGCCTCCATCCCCCGACAGGCCCCCTTGTGTGTGATGTTCCCCTCACTGTGCCCATATGTTCTCATTGTTCGACTCCCACTTATGAGTGAGAACATGTGGTGTGTGGTTTTCTGTTCCTGTGTTAGTTTGCTGAGAATGATGGTTTCCAGCTTCACCCATGTCCCCTGCAAAGCACATGAACTCGTTCTTTTTTATGGCTGCATAGTATTCCATGTGTATATGTGCCACATTTTCTTTATCCAGCCTAACATTGATAGGCATTTGGGTTGGTTCCAAGTCTTTGCTATTATGAATAGTGCTGCAATAAATATATGTGTGCATGTGTCTTTATAGTGCAATGATTTATAATCCTTTGGGTATATACCCAGTAGTGGGATTGCTGGGTCAAATGGTATTTCTAGTTGTAGATCCTTGAGGAATCATCACGCTGTCTTCCACAATGGTTGAACTAATTTATACTCCCACCAACAGTGTAAAAGCATTTCTATTTCTCCGTATCCTCTCCAGTATCAGTCGTTTCCTGACTTTTTAGTGATTGCCATTCTAACTGGCATGAGATGGTTGCATTTCTCTAATGACCAGTGGTGATGAGCTTTTTTTATATGTCTGTTGGCCACATAAATGTCTTCTTTTGAAAAGTATCTGTTCATATCCTTCGCCCACTTTTTGATGTTTTTTTTTTTCTTGTAAATTTAAATTCCTTGTAGAGTCTGGATATTAGCCCTTTGTCAGATGGATAGATTGCAAAAATTTTCTCCCATTCTGTAGGTTGCCTGTTCACTTTGATGATAGTTCCTTTTGCTGTGCAGAAGCTCTTTAGTTTAATTAAATCCCATTTGTCAATTTTGGCTTTTGTTGCAATTGCTTTTTGTGTTTTAGTCATAAAGTCCTTGCCCATACCTATGTCCTGAATGGTATTGCCTAGGTTTTCTTCTAGGGTTTTTATGGGTTTAGGTCTTACATATAAACCTTTAATTCATCTTGAGTTAATTCTTGTATAAGGTGTAAGGAAGGGGTCCAGTTTTAGTTTTCTACATATGGCTAGCCAGTTTTCCCAGCACCACTTATTAAATAAGGAATCCTTTCCCCATTGCTTGTTTCTCATGTCTCTATCTCTTTCAGTTCTGCTCTGATCTTAGTTATTTCTGGTCTTCTGCTAACTTTTGAATTAGTTTGCGCTTGCTTCTCTAGTTCGTTTAATTGTGATGTTAGGGTGTCCATTTTAAATCTTTCGCACTTTCTCCTGTGGGCTTTAGTGCTATAAATTTCCTTCTGGAGACTGCTTTAGTTGTATGCCAGAGATTCTGGTACATTGTGTCTTTGTTCTCATTGGTTTCAAAGAACTTATTTATTTTTGCCTTTATTTCATTATTTGCCCAGTAGTCATTCAGGAGCA
>NW_012116599.1:11726382-11738668 GCF_000951035.1 Colobus angolensis palliatus
TTATGAATCTGGGTGCTCCTGTATTGGGTGCATATATATTTAGGATAGTTAGCTCTTCTTGTTGCATTGATCCCTTTACCATTATGTAATGCCCTTCTTTGTCTTTTTGATCTTTGTTGGTTTAAAGTCTGTTTTATCAGCGACTAGGATTGCAACCCCTGCTTTTTTTTTGCTTTCCATTTGCTTGGTAAATATTCCTCCATCCCTTTTTTTTGAGCCTATGTGTGTCTCTGCATGTGAGATGGGTCTCCTGAATATAGCACACCGATGGGTCTTGACTCTTTATCCAATTTACCAGTCTATGCCTTTTAATTGGGGGATTTAGCCTGTTTACATTTAAGTTTAATATTGTTTTGTGTGAATTTGATCCTGTCATTATGATGCTAACTGTTTATTTTTCCCATTAGTTGATGCAGTTTCTTCATAGTGTCAATGATCTTTACGTTTTGGTTTGGTTTTTTTGCAGTGGCTGGTACCAGTTTTTCCTTTGTATATTTAGTGCTGCTTTCAGGAGCTCTTGTAAGGCAAGCCTGGTGGTGACAAAATCCCTCAGGATTTGCTTGTCTGTAAAGGATTTTATTTCTTCTTCACTTATGAAGCTTAGTTTGGCTGGATATGAATTTTGGGTTGAAAATTCTTTTCTTTAAGAATGTTGAATATTGGCCCCCATTCTCTTCTGGCTTGTAGGGTTTCTGCAGAGAGATCCACTGTTCATCTGACGGGCTTCCCTTTGTGGGTAACTGGACCTTTCTCTCTGGCTGCCCTTAATATTTTTCCTTCATTTCAACATTTTCCCTTCATTTCAACTTTTCCTTCATTTGTGACAATTATGTGTCTTTGGGTTGCCCTTCTCGAGAAGTATCTTTGTGGTGGTCTCTGTATTTCCCAAATTTGAATGTTGGCCTGTCTTGCTAGGTTGGGGAAGTTCTTCTGGATGGTATCCTGAAGTGTGTTTTCCAACTTGGTTCCATTCTCCCTGTCACTTTAAGGTACACCAATCAAACGTAGGTTTGGTCTTTTCATATAGTTCCATATTTCTTTGAGGCTTTGTTATTTCCTTTTCATTCTTTTTTCTCTAATCTTGTCGTCATGCTTTATTTTATTAAGTTGATCTTCAGTCTTTGATACCCTTTCTTCTACTTCATCAATTCATCTCTTGATACTTGTATATGCTTCACGAAGTTCTCGTGCTGTGTTTTTTAGCTCCAGCAAGTCATTTATGTTCTTCTCTAAACTGGTTATTCTAGTGAGCAGTTCCTCTAACCTTTTATCAAGGTTCTTAGCTTTCTTGCATTGAGTTAGTACATGCTCGTTTAGCTCGGAGGAGTTTGTTATTACCCACTTTCTGAAGCCTACTTCTATCAGTTCGTCAAACTCATCCTCCGTCCAGTTTTGTTCTTTTGCTGGCAAGGAGTTGTGATCCTTTGGAGAGAAGAGGCATTCTGGTTTTTGGAATTTTCAGCCTTTTTGTGCTGGTTTTTCCTCATCTTTGTGGATTTATTTACCTTTGGTTTTTCCTGTTGGTGACCTTCGGATGGAGTTTTTGCATGGTGGTCCTTTGTGTTGATGTTGATCCTATTGCTTTCTGTTTGTTAGTTCTCCTTCTACCAGTCAGGCCCCTCTTCTGCAGGTCTACTGGAGTTTGCTGGAGGTCCACTCCAGACCCTGTTTGCTTGGGTATCACCAGTGGAGGCTGCAGAACAGCAAAGTTTGCTGTCTCCTCCTTCCTCTGGAAGCTTCATCCCAGAGGGGCACCCACCAGATGCCAGCCGAAGCTCTCCTGTATGAGGTGTCTGTTGACCCCTGCTGGGAGGTGTCTCCCCATCAGGAGGCACAGGGGTCAGGGACCCACCTTAGTAGGCTGTCTGTCCCTTATCAGAGCTTGAGTGCTGTGCCGGGAGATCTGCTGCTCTCCTCAGAGCTGGCAAGCAGGAACGTTTAAGTCTGCTGAAGCTGCACCCACAGCCGACCCTTCCCCCAGGTGTTCTGTCCCAGGGAGGTGGGAGTTTTATGTAAGCCCCTGACTGGGGCTGCTGCCTTTCTTTCAGAGATGCCCTGCCCAGAGAGGAGGACTCTAGAGAGGTAGTCTGGCTACCGGGGCTTTGCAGTGCTACAGTGGGCTCTGCCCAGCTCGAACTTACTGGTGGCTTTGTTTACACTGCAAGGGGAAAACTGCCTACTCAAGCCTCAGTAATGGTGGACGCCCCTCTCCCACCGAGCTTAAGTGTCCCAGGTCGACTTCAGCCTGCTGTGCTGGCAGTGAGAATTTCAAGCCAGTAGATTTTAGCTTGCTGGGCTCCATGAGGGTGGAGTCTGCTGAGCTCCCTGGCTTCAGCCCCCTTTCCAGGGGAGTGAACGGTTCTCTCTTACTAGTGTTCCAAGTGTCACTGGGGTATGAAAAAAAAACAAAAAAACTGCAGCTAGCTTGCTGTCTGCCCAAACAGCTGCCCAGTTTTGTGCTTGAAACCCAGGGCCCTTGTGGTATAGGCACCCAAGGGAATCTCCTGGTCTGAGGGTTGCAAAGACCGTGGGAAAAGCATAATATCTGGACCAGAGTGCACTGTTCCTCACAGCACAGTCCCTCATGGCTTCCCTTGGCTAGCGGAGGGAGTTCCCTGACTCCTTGTGCTTCCTGGGTGAGGTAACACCTCACCCTGCTTTGGCTTGCCCTCTATGGGCTGCACCCACTGACTAACCAGTCCCAGTGAGATGAACCGGGTGCCTCAGTTGGAAATGCAGAAATCACCCACCTTCTGCGTTGGTTTCACTGGGGGCTGCAGACAGGAACTGTTCCTATTTGGCCATCTTGTCTGGGAATCCTCTTTTTTCTTTTTGAATTACAGTGAACTTTTCTAGTTCAGATCCACCTCCCAGCTTCATCCCCAGTTGCTGCCAATTGTTGATATGGTGTCCTCCCTGGATTCCTTGAAAGCATAGCTAAGGGCTGGCTTCAGAAGTTCTAGGTATATAGGTTGATTTAGGTCACTTCGTGTTTTCTTGAATCTAGCCTAGTGATGACCAGGTCCAAGAAGACAAGAGAAGTGTATTAGGACCAGTTCAAACCAAAGGAAACATTCCTAGAGGTCATTTGAGGGAGTAAAGAGGCGGCATGGTAACGAAGAAGAGCCAAAGAAAGAACAGAAAGATGGTGGCATCTTTTGACCTAAGACATGAGAATGGTAGAATAGGGAGAAGCAGAAGAATGGTTAGCAAGCTGGGTGGGTCTAGACCAGACCAGAGCAGGTATAGGTGCTGACTGGTTGAACATTAGGCGTGGAAAGCTTACAGTAGAGCACTAGTAGAGCTCTACAAAAGTGGATGAGGTTGCTTAAAAGTGCAAGGCCAAGTTACCTGGCATCCTTTCTGCCTTTGGACGCAGGCAACAGATGGCCAAAATAAGGAAACATATGAATAAGTAAGTCTATTGCATTGTTTTCCTTGGTTCTCACTCCCTTTATTGGTAAGACAGTCAGCACAGCCTTTCCTGTGCTGTTAGAAGTGCTCTTGCTTCAGGCAGGAAGTCTAAGAAGATGGGGTAAGTTGTTGACCAAAGCTTGGGGGTAGATTGAGGGTTAAAGCGTTTGCTGTTGTTGAGGTCTGGAAGGAAAGGTTTGGGACTTCAGCATTCTTGTTTTTGCCTTGGTGCCTTTTTTTCTTGGACAAAAATCTGTATCTCTTTTAAAACCCAATACAACAAAGTTGTGTTTTTCCCTAGAGGCCTAATTTTATGAATTTCTAGGTCATAAAATTAGCTTAGTGTTACCTATTTCTACAAACTCTTATCTGTTTAGCCCCTACAGAGGGGCTGTTGGCTGCCTCTGAAGCTTTCAGAAGATTTGAAATGTAGAGGGTAGCCCTGGATTCCTTATTATTTTGTTTCTGTGGAGCTCCTGAGAGTCTTCACACGGGCTGCCTGACAATTGCTTTTTGTATTAAAGTCAGCCCCATTAGGTATGTGTCTCTCAGGCCTCATTAGTTAGAATATTTCACAGCTTCTCATTCTTAAGTGGGGGAGTTCTGCTGGCCTTAGCCCACCTGTGATAGTTGTTGGTGACAGGGTCAAAGTAGGGAGAAGAGAATATTCAGAGTGTCATCAAGAATCCCTGATGTCTAGAATATAAACATCTCCAAACATACTGGCCAATTGTCTTATAGGTTTGTTAGTACAAAAGCATATTGTTATCAAAGGAATCTGTAGTCACTAGCGTGAGCCAATGTGGATTAATTGGATTATTCATCTTTGCTTCTTTCTGCTTGTTATGCTCACTCCTCTTGGGTATGTAAACTACAGGACTTTTGGGGTTTTAGAAAAAACAACAGTTCTTTTCGTTGTAGTAGTAAATAGTCAATTTATTTCACAGCATGATTTTTGGCAAAATAGATAGCTGTATGAGTATCAAGCTGTGAGGCAATAATGAAAAATAATTTACTCTTATATAACTCTTTGAAGTTCAGATTCTTTGACATTTTTACTGTTTCTTTATACTTTTTATTACAGAAATCTGATGAAAGATAGTTGAGGGGCAAATGATAGTTTCTTCCTTTGTCAATTGGGATATTAAGGTACTGTGAGAGTAAGTGACTGGTTTGAGGACTGAGAGTTTTTGGCAGAACCAGGGACAGAATCCAGATCTCTTTCAGCTTAATGTCCTTTTCCCCCGATTTTCAAAGTGGAGATCATGTCCCTAAATGGTTAGGAACCATTGATCCTGACAATTCTGCCCGGAGCAGTTCAAGGTACCCAGTGGCTTCTCATCTGCCGTTCATCCTGCCCTGTGCTAGATCCTAGAGATACAAAGTAGAATAGGTCGCAGGCTTTGTCCTTAAGGAGTTCATAGGCTGGTTGGGAAGAGAATGGAAACAATTATGGTACGGTTTGCAGGATGGAAACAGAAATACCACATTGTTATGGGAGAAACAAACTCTATTTGAAAGAATTGGGGAAGATTTCATAGAAGTTACATTAGAGTTAAGGTTTAAAGGATGGGAACAGAGAAAGAGAGAGGATTTGTTTTATTTCAAGGTGAGAATGATTTGGCAAGAGAGGATTATGAAAATTTCAGGTTTCAGGGAGACATGTATGGATCAAAGCTTTCTCTTCCTGCTATACTATTGGCTGAGTACGGCAGCCTCTCTACTAACTCTCCCAGACACTGGAAGAAGCAGGGGGCTCCTAACTCCTCTCAGGATCCTGCCCTCAAGGGAGACTGAAAGGGGGACCATGGAACCCTTTTACAGAGACTCTTGGAGCATTGCTGCCTGCTCGGTAAACTCTTGTTTGCCATTTATTTGATCTTCGCCCTGCTTCTTCCATTCTCTTTCCTTTTTTTTCATCAAGTTCACCTCCCCTAACCATAGCCCATACTTGTCTTTCATCTTTTGGTTAACTGTAATGAGTTTATTCTATTATTTTCCTTCTCTTAATACCCCAATACAGTAAATTACAAATATGCATGTATAAACCCTGTGGGTGCTAATAACAACTGCTAACTTATTGGTGCTTACTGTGTACCAGGTGCTATATTTAGTGCCTTGTACTATTCTTTTGTATGTTGTTACCTCTATCCCAATTTTGTGAATGAGAAAACTGGGGCTTAGTTTAAACATCTTATTTAGGGAACATATAACTAAGGAGTAACAGAGTGGAATTCAGATTTACATCTCCTGGCTTCATGATCACATTGTTATTTGTTATTCCAGAGATATCAAGGAAAGAGTTATTTGATCTGTAGACAGATATTGTCAGGCGTCATAAAAATTAACACACATTTAGAAAATAACAATATATGCTTTAGCATTAGGTAATAGGTAATATCTTAAATTGCCATCAAGAAGATGACTTTATCAGTTGACATAACCAAAAGCTTAGTGTTAGTCTCAGAAAATAAACAATTCAGAAAATACTAATTAGAATTCTAGTGGTTGTATCTTAGGACTGGAGAGGTATGATAGGACATTATGGAGACAGGTGTTGAGAATGAGGGAGAACCTTAATGGATACCTGCCCTAGACAGTGGAGCTGACCCAACAATGAAAGTCAAATCAGAGTTGCAGCTTGCTGTTCAAGGCAAAGAGTCAAAGGGGTAGATCCCAAATTCATAGTACTTGGATGCACAGGTATTCAAAAGGCAGGTAGGCAGTTGTCATATAGGAGGAAGTGGGTCCTACTGGGGCTTTGGGATGGGGTGCTAAGTTCAGAAATGTGGGACTGTTTTCTTATAAGCAGAGTGGTAGAAGCAGCCACTGGGCTAGGAGTCAAGGATAGGATTTGATCCTCAAGCTAGGAGAATTGACTAGAGTCATATTGGGAGCAAGAACCAAAGCAGAGGACCAGCCTTGAGAACCAGAATTCTGAGTCTTTTTTTGGTTGTACCAAAGGAGTCCTGAAAGGAGTCCTGGGAGCACAGAATTCAGCTATGGTGTCTTACTTGATACAGCCATAGTGATTGGCTCAGAGAAAATAAGAGTGAAAGAGGCTGACAGAGCATATCAAAATTACACTCAATCGGCAAAACAACATGATACGGAACCTAACTAGCAAGAGAGGTGGATTTCAAATGAATCTTTTACTCATTGGAACTTTGTTAAAAATATAGTAAGACATGCAGGAATCTACTTGATACATTGATACCTGTTGGAAACCTAATAATGCTAGGGACTCATTTATTTCTCCCACATGTATTTGTGCAGCACCTGCAGGGTACTGAGAGGATAGAGTGGGAATAAATCAGTCAAGTACTTTGTTAGCGAATCTAAATTTCTCTCAAGACAGGATTATTTCACTTAACTTACAGCAGAGCAAAGTCTATATATGATTTAAGGAGGTAGGGTTCATCAAGGGAATAATAGATGTATAGTTATTTCGGAAGACATTGGCACTGAAAGAAAGAAATAACTTGAGTTTGAAAGAATAAAGGAAGTGTTGATAGGAGTGACTACTCTTGTTCTAAATTAAACAAATGTAGAAATCAAAGTGCACATTTAATCCCTGATTTTCAAGGGTTGTTTCAAACCTCCTTATGGTCACATGAAATTGGTCTAGTACAGTAAATTGTTTCCTTTGACAACTAACTTTTCCTTCAAGTGATTGTTTTAAAGTTTTGTGTTCCAAGTTCTTCTTTAAATATGCACCCATCATACTAGATTATATTTAATCCATTCTCTTATATAACCACTATCATTTTGGATTGCTCTCAATTCCAGTGGAATTAGAATTTCTTAGAACTGTTTGGTTTCTTGGCCTGCATGGCAGGCCTAAAAGAGACTTGGAAGGTACTCAATGATGGGAGGGCAAGATCTTTGGAGCCTCCATCAAGAGTAGTATGGTAGGTGAGGTATATCCACTAACATGATCAGATTTTCCCAAGATTGCTATATACACAGACTATTTTTAACAGTCATCTTTTTTTCTTCATTACTGCCAGCTCTGGATCAAATACTTCAGGTTCTTGCCTGCTTTAAACATGCCCTCAGATCTCTGTAATTCAAGTTGAAATGTCTGAAATAAGGAAAGTATAGTTTAAGGATAGAGTAGCTTATTTATGCTGGGAAACTCCCAGTTAATATTTCAGGGTTATTTTCTAGAAAACTAATTTATCTCTCCTTAACCCCATGGAGATGTTTTGGTGAAAACCACATTTATTGTAACGAATGAGTTAATGTAGATAAAATACTTATGGCAGTGATGGCACATTCTAAGTGCTCGAGGGATGTCAAGTATTACTACTATTAGTCTTAGAAATGAGGACCAAGAACATGGTTTAGCCACAACACATGATAACTCAGGTTTACTTTTTCTAGCTCTTGAATGTACCACATTTACTGACAGAAGACAAAATATTCACGTAAAATGTTGATGTCTTAGTACGTGTTTCTTTGAGTCATCTGCCTTGCTGAACAATTGTATGATAGGCAAGGTTATACTCTGGAATTATGTGGTTTATTTCTTACTCATGCTCACTGCCCATCAAGACCATCTAGGGGCTTTGCTTTGCATTATCTTTACTCCAGAGCCCAGGATGGATGGAACATAGACCATCAGAAGTGCTCCCTTTCTCTGTGGCAGAAGGAAACAGAGCCAAGGAGGGCCACATTTAAAATGCCCCTGTCCAGAAGTGATGGAGTCACTTCTGCTCATAGCTCATTGGCAAGAATGAGTCACGTGACACCACCCAACCACAAGAGGACCAAGAAGTGCAATCCTACCAAATGTCTGCAAGTAGGGATATAACAGGACGTATCTGGTAAACTGTGCTAATGACTCTCACGTTGGACTAATTAGATGCATTATGTATTGCATTCCTGGCTAGCTATCTGAAAAGCGTATGACACTGGTCATGGCAAAAGCTTCAGTATTGCTTACTACAAATATATCCCCACTCTTGAAAGTAAAATTCAGAAGGAACCTGAAAATATTCTGGTTGGTCTGTCTATAAGATCACCCTCAGTCATGTAATTATTGCTTTAAAGTACAGGGTATGATAACAAGTAAATTTGTTGATTTTGTAATTAAGTTAATGGTGTAGTGGTACAGTTTTTGTAAGTGAAAGGCAAGGAAGTTATATTTTAAGGAAACGTACTGACATTTACTTGGTAATATTTATAAACCATAAAGAGTTTATCATTAATAGTGGTATTGTGATATTGCTGCTTGCTACTGCTATTGTTCAAATTCTCATTTTTTATTAAAATTTTAGTAGACTTTTGTCTTATAGAAACTAGTAATGATTTAGGGCATATACATCACTGTCTTGTGAATTTAGGCAGTATTATGTACTGCATTGGAGACTTCTGAAAATATGGCAGATATGGAAAACTACAGATACTATTTTATTTTTGAGCTTAAAATGCAAGCTAGGGACATAAAGTGGCAAGAGATGAGGCCAGGCTGGCAGATGGAGACGCAGGGGTGGTGGTGGTGGTGTCATATTGTGAAAGGTCTAACTGTGTAAGAGAGTTCAGTTGTTATGTAGTCACTGGGGAGTCACTGAATGATTTTGAGGAAGGTGACATAGTCACATTGTATATTAAATATCATTGTGGTGGTAGGGTGTGAAGGACTTAAAGGAAAGGGGCAAAATTGGTGGGAGACTGAAAAGAAAATTATGTATTGAGAGTCCCAGTGAGGGATGAAGTCACAGTGCCCATGTGAAATACAAGGAGGAGATGAATTTAAGACTGTTTAATAAGCTAGAACATGGTGATGGATATAGGCAGAAGCTACGATGACTTCTACGTTAGGCTCAGGTAATTGAGGGAATGGTGGCACCCTTTGCCAAGATAGAATTTAGGAAGGGGAACAAGGACAGAAGTTAGAGTAGGATGATAAACTTGTTTAGACATGTTGAGTTTGAGATGCCTGGGGATATACAGGTATATAAAGCTAGAAGACATTTAGATATTAGGATTTAGAGTTCAGAAGTCAGAGCTTGGCTAGAGGTAGAGATTTGGGTGACGTCAATTGCACTTGAATAAATGGACATTTAATAGAGAAATAAAAGAAGACCTCTGAGAATGCAGCCTGAGGAATACCAAAACTTAGTGGGTATGCAGGAGAAGAGGATCCAGGAAAGGATGCTGAGGAGTGGTGGCCAGCAAGGAAGGAGGAACAGCAGCAGGGAACGATGTGCCAGAAACCAAGCTGATGAGCCTTGGAAGGGGGAGAAAGTGCCCTGTTGCTTATATGCCCAGTGAGAAGGTCTTCTGAGAAGTTAGGTTTGACTAATGTGGAGTCATCTGTGACATTGATCAGAACATTTTTAATGGGGGTAGAGAAGGCAGAAACCAAATCACAGTGAGTGAAGGAGTGCATGAAGGAGACAGAGAAAGGGTAGTGATTTAAGAATAAGAGGCACAGAGATGCTGTTTTTTGTTCTGGTATGAGAGAAACTTGACTTAAATATGATATCCTAATCCAGATTTCTTAAAGGCAGGGCTTCACATGGACATTTTCACTTAAGTAGTGTGTGTTTGTGAAAAATTTCTGATCTATACCAAATTACTTAACATTTAATTAGGAAAATCATGGCCCAGATCAAAAGTTAGAATTTGAGAACAGCATTGAGAATGAACTAGTTATAAAGCTGGAAGAAGTTGGGAATGGCTGGTAAGGCAGTGAACTGACCGTGCAGTACACAGCTGAGGGAGAAACATTTCAAAATAGGCCCCAGAGGAAGCCAGATCAGGTTTTAGGAGCAAATGCACTGGGGACAATTGGCCATAAGAAGGGATCTCCCTGTGGTGATTTTTGAGAGCATAGGAACCTTTCTAAAACAGGAGTTGGCAAATTTCTTCTGTAAAGGGCCAGATAGTAAATGTTTTAAGCTCTGCAGGCCATACAGTTCTGTCACAACTACTCAACTCTGCCATTGTAACAGGAAAGCAGCCACAGACTTTATGTAAATGAATAACCACAGCTAAGTTTCAATAAAACGTTGTTGACAAAAACAAGTGGATTTGGCCTGTGAGTTATAGTTTACCCACCCCTGATCTAGAGGCATTATCACACTTCATGAAGGACTTCGTTCCTGCCCCAGTAAGGAACCCGGTGAGGCTAGACACAGATGCCTTATTCTCACCCCTAAAGGGCTTGCAAACTCTGTTGGGAAATGTCTCACTATTTAGGCTCCATCTTATAATTCAAGCTTGTAGTTCTTGAGTCTTTTGATTTTAAATCAGAAAATATTAAGGAGTCTCTATCTCTGTGGGTGTTTGGGTAGTTGACTAAATTCTATATTTTGTTTTTTAGAGTTTTCTCTTTAATAATGTGTATGAATATTGAGCTTACAGCTTATTAACAATTCTGTATGTATTTACTTTAGATCCTTTTCAATCAGATTAGAAATGGATCCTGAAGATTAAAGTGTAAGTAATATTTGTGGAAATAGGAAATTGAATAGGGAGTACATTGTCCATCTTAACTTTCTGGCATGGCTCTCTCTCTTTACTGCTGCTTGTTGCTGCTTCTCATGTACTTCGTCATCCAGTGTCCTGGGGCCTCTACCCTTATGCTTCAGGCGTTTTTGCTATTCTCTTGAGCAATGAGTAGCATGAATTTGTGTTTGCAGCAATCAGAGAAAAGATAAGTAGTTTTCCACATAGTCCTTTTTAGATGCCAAACTGGCACCATTTGTGTCACCAGAAAAATTGTCAGAGGTACAGGATATAGTAGTATAGACTAGTACGAAGTTAGCTAAAGGTCAGTGCTCTTAGGCAAGTGACAAAGGTTATTTCAAGAGTATAATGCTACAAAGAGGAAGTGAATTCAGAGTCAGGAACCTAGGAGGTTTCTAACAGATTGGAGCATAGAAAATGAGAGTGATTGAGATAATGGTTTAGAATAGGGGTCCCTAACCACCGGACCATGGACTAGTACTTTGCCTATGTTTACAGCCACTCCCCATTGCTCACATCACTCCCTGAGCTCCGCCTCCTGTTAGATCAGCAGCGGCATTAGATTCTCATAGGAGCGCTAACCCTATTGTGAACTTCACATATGAGGGATCTAGGTTGTGTGCTCCTTTTGAGAATCAAATGCTTGATGACCTGTCACTGTCTCCCATCACCCCCAGATGGAACTGTCTAGTTGCAGGAAAACAAGCTCAGGGCTCCCACTGATTCTACATTATGGCGAGCTGTATAATTATTTCATTATGTATTACAATGTAATAATAATAGAAATAAAGTGTACAATAAATGTAATATGTGTGAATCATCCCAAAACCATGCCCCTGGTGTGTGGAAAAATTGTCTTCCACAATTTTTGAAACCGGTCCCTGGTGCCAGAAAGTTGCAGACCGCTGGTTTAGAATATAGGCCGTCAGCAAGGAAGGGGCCTCATCCACTTATGCAGTGCCTCCTTCAGACTTAGACTGAGTGCCTATTATGAGTCAGGTATAGTCCTATATCTTAGGAATACAGTAAGGCATAAAATAGGGTCCTGATTGCATCTAAACCATGGAACATAGAAAATGACTGCTTGCTCAGTTCTCCCAATGATGGTACTTAAGTAGTGCCATTCCAGATGGAAAGTAGAGCCATAATTTATTATTTATTTATTTATTTTTGAGACAGTCTCACTCTGTCACCCAGGCTGGAGTGCAGTGGTGCGATCTCAGCTCACTGCAACCTCCGCCTCCCGGCTTCAAGCAATTCTCCTGCCTCAGCCTCCTGAGTAGCTGGGATTATAGGCATGTGCCACCACACCTGACTAATTTTTGTATTTTTTTTTTGTTGTTGTTAGTAGAGATGGGGTTTCACTGTGTCAGCCAGGATGGTCTCAATCTCC
>NW_012116599.1:11739523-11741885 GCF_000951035.1 Colobus angolensis palliatus
GCTCACTGCAACCTCCACCTCCTGGGTTCAAGCAGTTCTCCTGCCTCGGCCTCCCGAGTAGCTGGGATTAGAGGCGCCCGCCACCATGCCCAGCTAATTTTTGTATTTTTAGTAGAGATAGGGTTTTGCCATTTTGACCAGGCTGATCTCAGACTCCTGACTTCAGGTGATCCGCCTGCCTCGGCCTCCCAAAGTGCTGGGATTACAGGCGTGAGCCACTGCGCATGGCCATTCACTTCTTAATACCATAACATTGGCGACACCTGAATTTTGGAGGGGACACATTCAAATCATGTTACCCAGTCTCACTGGATGAATGCTGTCTAAGATGAGCTGGATACTGTCACACTTGGTGCATGGTCATTTCTTTTCCTTGAAATTATGATGCACTATCTTTAGTCTATAGGCACTGCAGTCTCAGGTCCTTTGGAACAAGATGTGTCTTTTGAAAGTGAGGAGGTTGAGCCTGGATATATTGGCTTTGGGCTTTCTGCCTGTCCTCTCTAATACATACTTGGTGTTGGGCGTGGTTTTCCTTTTGGGGTAATTTGGATTATTGCCTCTCAAAGTGTGGTCCATGTACTAACAGCATGGAAGAATCTCAGGCCCAAGACCCACTGAATGAGAATCTGCATTTTAACGAGATCCCCAAGTGATTTGTATGAGCATTACATTTTGAGAAGCATTGATGTGGATGAGTAAGTCTTTTTTGCTCTTAGGATAAAAATTAGTTTGTCACTATAGAGAAAGGAGGAACTTGTATATGACATTATTATAGCTAGTCCTGGAGGAGAGTCATGGGTGCGGTGTAACTTGTTGGGGCTTCAGAGGTTTCAAGTAATGATAACGATTTCCTTGTTTTAGACTCTAGATCCCTCACTCTAACCCTTCAGCCCCTTCTCCAGTTAGCTCTAGCAGTTGAAGGATATATTGTTCTTGTAGTTGGAAAAACCCACTGATTAGTTTATTGAAAAGAGATAGATTTTAGAATATCTTGAGTTATTTTTATCCCACTAAGTGTTCTGTAACCTACCTCCTTCCCATTTTGGGGAGATCATTTTATTTATTATTATTATTTTTAAGATGGGGTCTTGCTGTATTGCCCAGGCTGGTCTCGAACCCTTAGGTTCAAGCTGTCCTCCTGCCTCGGCTTCCCAAAATGCTGGGATTACAGGCATGAGCCACCATGCCCAGCCTTGGAGTTCATCTTAAGTTCAGACAATCATGTCATTTCTGTCTTACTGGACTCCAGCTTCACTCATTTTTTTCTGGAAGGAGATTACCTGTTACATTATGTTTAATACATGTTTGTCACAACTTTCTATTTGAGACCCACTTTTAGTAGTTTTCAGCATAGTTTGAAGTCTTTTTGACAAGTAAATTTACAGATTATGGCAGTTATTTCAATATACAGAATTTTTGTATCTTGAAACACTTGAAAGTGTAAAGCACCTCCTCATAACTTGAGTATTACTATTTTTCCATTTGGCCTGTGCTACTGCAAAATGATATGCTAGTGCATCAGGTGGGATTAGAAAGAAAAAGAAGATAGCTGCTCTTTCTATAGTTGATAGTGTAAAGAACTAGAAGAGGAAAATGTAAAGAAAAACAGTCTGAAACTTTAAATGACTATATTTGAGGTTTATCAAAAAGATAAACTTTTTTAATAAACGAGGCACCTGCATTATCAAAATGATTTATTATTTGTAACTGGAATTATCTTTTCATCCAGACTTTGGTAAGAGGTGGTTAGATTATGCCAAAAAATGATTAAAATTTTAAAAACCTGAGATACAATTCACATAACATGAAATCCACCATTTTAATAATTTTAAAGTATACAGCTTTGTGGTTTTAGTATATTTACAATTTTGTGCAACCCTCACCACCATCTGATTCCAGAACATTATTCACCCCCAAAAGAATCCCTGTGCCCATTAAGCAGTAGTCACTCTCTGTTCGCCTTCTTCCTAGATGCTGGTAACCACTAATCTCTACGAATTTTCTTATTCTAGACATTTCATATAAATAGAATTGTACAATATTTGTCGTTTTGTGTTTGTGTTCCTTCACTTAGCATAATGTTTTCAGGATTCTTCCACGTTGTAGCATATATCAGTACTTTTTGTGGCAGAATAACATTCCATGTGTGGACATGCCACGTTTTGTTATCCTTTCATCAGTTGATGAACATTTGGGTTGTTTCTACTTTCTGGCTATTATGCTGTTGTGAACATTCATGCACGAGGTTTTATATAAGCACATGTTTTCACTTCTTTTGAGTATTTGCATAGGAGTGGAGTTATTGGGTCACGTGGTGACTCCATGTTTAACAAAAATGATTTTTTTTTTTTTTTTTTTT
>NW_012116599.1:11742825-11759920 GCF_000951035.1 Colobus angolensis palliatus
AGTGCGGCTGCTGCAGTCCTTGCCCACGCTGCCGCGTCCGAGCCCACCTGCCTTTGGAGGAAAGAGCCAGACTTCTCAGAGGTCAGTCTGTTCAACAAGTGGAACCCCAGGGCCTTCTGTATGTTCAGCAAAGAGAGCTTGCAGTGACCTCCCCGAAGAATGGCTCCATCTCCATTCTGGGTTCTGATGATGCCACTACTTGTCACATTGTGGTCCTGAGGCAAACAGGTAATGGGGCCACCTGCTTGACACATTGTGACGGAACCGACACCAAAGCTGAATTCCCCTTGATCATGAACTCCATAAAATCCTTTTCCGACCACGTTCAGCGTGGAAGGCTGGAAGTGTACCTCGTTGGAGGCTTCAGTGACGACAGGCAGTTGTCACAAAAACTCACTCATCAAATTCTCAGTGAATTTGACAGGCAAGAAGATGACATTCACTTAGTGACATTATGTGTGACAATTAAATGACCGGGAAGAAAACGAAAACCACTTTCCAATAATATATGGCATTGCTGTCAACATTAAGACTGCAGAGATTTACAGAGCCTCCTTTCAAGATCGGGGTCCGGAGAAGCAGCTGTGGGCTGCGTGAACTTTAGCAGGAGGACCAGTGATTAGCATTTACGATGCAGAGACAGAACAACTTCGTATAGGACCATACTCCTGGACGCCATTTCCACATGTGGATTTCTGGTTGCAGCAGGATGACAAGCAAATACTAGAGAATCTTTCTACTTCGCCTCTGGCTGAGCCGCCCCACTTTGTTGAACATATTAGATCTACCTTGATGTTTTTTTAAAAAATACCTATCTCCAACTAACACACTGTTTCCTGGAAATAAAGCCCTACTCTACGAAAAAAAATGAATTACTAGGTCAAAAGATAAGAAATTATTCAAATGGATTCTGTGTGCTACCAGGTTGCTGTGGTCTGAATGTATCCCCAGAATTCATATGTTAGAAACATCGTCTCAAATGCACCAGAGTTGGCAGATGTGGAGTCTTTTGGGAGGTGTTTAGGTCATGAGGGTAGAGCCCTGTTGAATGGATTATAAATAAAAGGGCTTGCAGAATTGGGTTTTCTTACTCTTGCCCTTCTGCCTTCCGACTTCTACCTTCTGTCCACATGATGACATAGCAAGAAAGCCCTCACCAGATGCTGATGCCTTAATCTTGGACTTCCCAGCCTCCAGAACTGGGGAGACAGTCTGGACACAGGGAAAACCTGAGACACAGATTTTTATCCATTCTTTAATTAAATAATTAAAAGAGATAAACAAATTTGCTTTTATTTCTTTAACTTTAACTTTTTGGCTTTCCATTCATCCTGTGACCTTGTTGATATTTTAAATGTTGGTTTTATCATCTTTAGTATCGTCTGTTTCTCATATGTGTTATTTCTGTGTTTGGCACTTTGCTTTGGGCACAGGGTCACTTCTGTGTGCCTAAGGCTGAATTTGTGTCCTCATGGTATTAACTGTCAAGTCAGGGACATAGACATATTTCTGTAAGCATACACTTGCTTGTTTTGTGCAGACTTTTCTTTCATGCTCCTGTTTCTTTTCCTTTTGTTTGTAGCCAGACATTTTAGACCCAATGTCTATTTCTCACTAGTGATGTGGATTCTGCAGTTTGTTTTCTACCCCAGCTTTCTACCAAAGTTGTTCTTTTCATGGTTGTCACTGATTTCCTACCTGTTTTCATTGGTTGTTTTCTTAGTTTTCATTTTCCTTGAGCTTTCTACGGTGATTTAAGACCATTGATTTCCGTTTTCTTTGTAATAACCTCTCATTAGTTCCATGGCCCGGTTCTGTTTCTTCTATTCAGTGTGTTTTTTTTTTTTTATTGATTTCTCTCTTTTCTCCACTTAGTTGTAGACACTTCTTTTTTCTTTTTTTGAGATGGAGTCTCGCTCTGTTGCCCAGGCTGTAGTACAATGGCATGATCTTGGCTCACTGCAACCTTTGCCTTCCGGGTTCAAGCAATTCTCCTGCCTCAGCCTCCTGAGTAGCTGGGATTAGAGGTGCACCACCACGTCCAGCTAATCTTTTTTTTTCTTTTTCTTTTTTTTTTTTTAAGGAGAGATGGGGTTTTGCCATGTTGGCCAGGCTCTCAAAATCCTGACCTCAGGTGTTCCACCCACCTTGGCCTCCCAAAGTGTTGGGATTACAGGCATGAGTCACTGCACCCAGCCAGTTGTAGACATTTCTTAAGCCTCTAGCCTATGTCCTCTTTTCTTTCTTTACATTCGTTTCCAGATAGGTCTTTATGTACTTTCCTAGTTTAAACTGACACTTCTATTTGGAGGATTTCCACCATCCATTTGTTTATTTGACATTTTTTGATTGGCAGCTTTGTACGTGGCACTGGCCTGGGTCCTGGAGATACAAAGATGAACACACTTTGACTACCCTCGATGAACTTGGAGACCATTGCAGAAATCAGATGTGTAGACAGAGAGCCACATTGCTGTGTGATACGTTTCTTAACACAGATGTGAACACAGAGATGAAGGAGGTGTATGGAGTGGGAGACAATGGCTCTGCCTAAGGGAACTTAAATTTCTTGTAAGAATGACATTTGAATTGCAGTTGGAAAGGAGAGTTTGCAAAATGAAAACTAAGGGGAGAAGAGAATATTTTAGGA
This sequence comes from Colobus angolensis palliatus, assembly GCF_000951035.1. Classification (NCBI taxonomy): domain Eukaryota; kingdom Metazoa; phylum Chordata; class Mammalia; order Primates; family Cercopithecidae; genus Colobus; species Colobus angolensis. The sequence goes on from NW_012116599.1 coordinate 11,745,476, forward strand.
AAGGGAACTGTATGTTTAAAGGAAGAGAAGCATGCATGCCTCCCAAGTCTCAACTGGTGAAGGCAGGGGTTTTGTCTTCTTTTATTTATATTCATGGTATTAAGGTAACAACTGGAACCTTTCAAGTTAGATTGAGGTCTCCATTCTAGATCCTTTATTTACTGGCTCTGGGCTTTAGGGGCCTTACCTGTAAATGGTGTAAGTTTTTGATAAGGATGAATGAGCTGTAATCACCTAAAATAGTGTCTGACAAGTAGTAGGTGCTTTTAAAATGTGAGTTTTATTCTTTCATTTTCCTTCTCTTCTATCTAGCCACCTGTTAACTGGCATACAGTAGGCAGGGAGTAGATACTTGTTGAACAGTTTCAGTGTTTCCAAACACCAGAAAAAGATACAGGATTGTTTCTTGTGATGTAAACTTTTACGACTAGGAAGACCAAAAGCACAGGATGAATTCACTAAATTTAGTAATCTTACAAAGCAGAAACTTGTTTTCTTAAGAACTAACTAACTGGAAGAGAAAACATAGCAATGAATCAAGTCAGATCTGCTGGATGTTTGCACATGGGAGCTGGATAATTTTCCCCCCAAATATAAAAGATTGGGTATGTTGTTTATAAATGTCTTCTATAATGTTTCTTCATTAATGTTTATAGTTGATTTTGGATTTGTTTTCATCTTAGTTTCTTTCTTTTTTTGAGATGGAGTCTTTTTCCGTCGCCTAGACTGGAGTGCAGTGGTGCGATCTTGGCTCACCACAACCTCCGTCTCCTGGTTCAAGCGATTCTCCTGCCTCAGCCTCTCAAGTAGCTGGGATTACAGGTGCCTGCCAGCATGCCTGGCTAATTTTTTGTATTTTTAGTAGAGACGGGGTTTTGCCATGTTGGTCAGGCTGGTCTCGAACTCCTGACCTCAGGTGATCCACCCGCCCCGGCCTCCCAAAGTTTTGGGATTACAGGCATGAGCCATTGCGCCCAGCCTCCATCTTAATTTCTTTTTGTTTACAGAGTTAAATAAGCTTGTTTTTAGATTTCAGTTGATCCAGGCTGGTCTATTTTCTCCTTGGGGTCTCAAATACAGTAGTTTAATTATTTCTCAGTTAGTACCAGCTCAGACTAGAGTCTTTTAGGTTTTTATTACCAATTACATTCTTGTTCCTTTGTATGACATAAAGGCCTTCCATGACCTGCCCTCTTCCCTCTTGGGCAACTGTATTTCCTTTAGCATACCCGTAATCTTGGGCACCACATACAGAAGGTCTTTGAACACACCATGTGGCTGCATGCTTACATTTTCTTTTTATGCACAGTTTCCTTTGCTTGTGGTTCTCTGCATGTGTCTCTTTCTCTTTCCCCTACTCATCTTTCTAGACTGGTTTCATAGGTTGTTGCCTCTGGGAAGCCTTTCCTTCATATCTTTACAATTGTTATCCAATGCTGTTTTTTTGAATTGAAAAATCTTTAGATGTTTTTCACATATCATAGGGCCCTTTATATTGTCTCTGTTCACATTCCAGTGGCTTTTGATGTTTTCTTCTGGGTGGTATTTGCATCACTTACTATGAATGACTCCCACTATGTGATGAGGTTAGAAATGGCAAGTGCCATGTGTTGTTGAGTACCTGTTCTGTGTTGGGCACTCTTCTAGGGCTTTGGTAGCATTGCATATTGCAGATACAGATTTCTTTGTGAGATGGACTGCACTATAGTATTTCTTTTTCATTATTCATGTGCGCATTTCTAAATAGACCAGAGCATATTGATTTAATTCGTGAGGAGACAATGTTCGGCAACAGATAAAAAGTCAGTTCCTAAATCCAAAGAAAATGAGTAAATTCTTGAATTTGGGTTTTTGTTTGTACAACATCCCAACTTCATCTTCAAGGTACTTCTGTTAAGGCTATACGGAATTTAGAAAATATGTTGGTGTCAGTTTTATTATTATGTTAAAAGTAGTTTAAAAGTATACTTTTAAAAATAAAAGCAAGGAGGGTACTTACATGTCTAAAAGGAAACACTTTTTCTATACTACTCTCAACACTTCTGACATAAACTGTGTGGATTTTCCACACCAACTAGTTCTCCTCAGACTCTAATTGGGTGTCCTACATTTTAACTCAGTCCTGACACTATGCAGAGTTAGCACAGACCCCACAGGTTAAGGGCTCATACCACAAGACTGCCCTCCACCCAGGTGCCAGTCACAGTCTGGGCTGCCTGTACTTCTGACTGGCTATTATTTGGGGATTCCCATAGCCCCCTCAGGTCCAGTAATTTGCTATAATGGTTTATAAAACTCAGGGAAACATTGACTTATGTTTACCAGTTTATTATAAAGGATATTGCAAGGAATACAGATGAATAGCCAGATGAAGAGGTACATAGTGCCTCTATGGAGGGGTATGGAGCTGCCATACCCTCTTGAAGTCCTCCACCCTACCAGCATCTCTCTGTGTTTACCAACTCCAAAGCTTTCTGAACTCATTTATGGTTTTTATGGAGGCCACATTACACAGGGGTGATAGATTAAATCATTGGTCATTGAACTCAATCTCCAGCCCCTTGTCCCTTTCTGGAGGTCAGGGGGTTGGGCTGAAAGTTCCAACCCTCTAATCATGTGGTTCATTCTCTGGAGGCTGGCCCCATCCTCCAGGAGTCTCTCGTTAGCATAATCTGAGGTATGTTCGAAAGGGACTTACTACCAATAACAAAAGATGCTCCTCTCACCCCATCAGTAAGAAAATTCGTGGGATTTTTAGGAGTTCTGTATTAGGAACTGGGGATGTGACCATTCAACAAATATTATTTTGGACATCTACTGTGTACCAGATAAGAGAACATATCATTGAATATAACACAGTGTGCTGTCCTCATGGAACATGCAGAAAGTTTATATTGTCTGTTAGGCTAGAATGGATCCATGGAGGCTTATTTTCAAAACCTATTCAGTCTTTATTTAAGAACCATAGAAGATTTAAGTAATACTTTAACATTTGGAAACTATTTTAACAAATGGAAAAGCCAGAAGTGACTTTTACTTTTTTCTAATTTGAAAGGAAAATTCTTTTCTTTTAGCAGAGACCTCTAAATTCATTAGGGAAACAACAACCAACCAGACCTCTAAATTCATTAGGGAAACAACAACCAACCAATCATACAAAAATCATAAAGTGTGATTTTTGTCATAGAACCAGTAAGTTAAATGGCTTTCCTCACCTCATTCATTTTAGGCTTATTTGACACCTTTTTGAGTTATGAAAACTCCAGTGTCAGATGGCTTTACCAATGAATGCTTTCAAATGTTTAAAACAGGTAAATAACACCAATCTTACAAAACTATTCTGGAGAACAGAAAAATGTTTTATGAGGCCAGCATGCCCTTGATATCAAAACCTGACAAAGACAATACAATATAAGAAAATTGTGGGGAAAGCCCTCTTATAAACACTGATACAAATGCCCTAAATAAAGTAACAGAAAATTGAATCCATTGATATGTAGTAGGTATAATACATTATGACCAGGTAAGATTTATTCCACTAATGTAAGATTGGAGGATTACTGTTCAAAACTCAAATAATGTAATTCATCATGTTACCAGAAGAAAGGAAAAATCTTATGGTTACTCTAGTTTCTGTAGAAAGTGTTTGATGAAATTAAAGATCCATTCATGATAAGTACTAGTAATAGAAGAAGACTCTTTCATCTGATAAAGGCTTCTTACAAAAGCCTACAGTAAACATCATAGCTAATGTTGAAACGGTGTAAGCTTTCCCTCTGATGATGGGAATGAAGCGAGGATGCTCACTATCATTATTTTTATTCCATGTTATATCATAGACTATAGTTAATGTAATAAAGCAAGAAAAAAGATAGGAGGATTGGGAAAGTAAGACAGTACTCATCATTTTCAGACTAGTTGATTGTATACATGGAGAATTAAAAGGGCTGCTACATACAAAGTCAGCCTACAAAAATTATTTGTATTTCTGTGTATCAACAACAAAGAAAAAATGTTACCCTTATGTTAGCATGTAAAAAAGAGTTTTCAAGACCTCAGCACTGAAAACGACCCAATGTTATCAAAAGATGCTAAAGATGCTCTAACTAAATGGTCATGGACTGTAAAATTTATTTTGGTAAAAATATTAATTCTTCCCAAATTGATCGCTGCATTTAACAGAGTCCAAGCCAGCATTCCAGCAATCGTTGTTGTGTGTGTGTGGAAAGGAACAAGCTGATTTTAAAAATAGATGACAATGCAAAGGACTGAAATAACCGAGACAATTTTGAAGTACAAAGCTGGAGTTCTTAAACTGCCCAACATCAAGACTTATCATAAGTGAGCACAGTTAAAATGGTATGGTATTTAGTATAAGGAGAGATACATAAGCTGATGAATGGAATAGAAAGTCCAGTAATAGACTCACATATGGTCACTTGATTATGACAAAGGTGACAGTGCAGTGCAGTGGAGGAAAGAATGCTCTTTTCAACAAGTGGTGCAAGGCTGATCGGTTATCCACTTGGAGAAAAAAGATGTTGACCTTTTTTTTATACCATGCACAAAAATCAATTCTAGGTAGATAAAAAAACCTAAATGTGAAAGGTAGAACAGTAAAGCTTTTCAAGGAAAACATGGTACCATATTTTCATGACTTTAGGGGCACCAAAAATTTCTTATAAAAACAGGACACAAAAAATAGGCCTGGCACGGTGCCTCATACCTGTAATCCCAGCACTTTGGGAGGCTGAGGCGGGCAGATCACCTGAGGTCAGGAGTTGGAGACCAGCCTGGGCCAACATGGTGAAACCCCGTTTCTACTAAAAATACAAAAATTAGCTGGGCCTGGTGGTGTGTGGCTGTAGTCACAGCTACTCAGGAGGCTGAGGCAGGACAGTCACTTGAACTCAGAAGGCGGAGGTGAGCTGAGATCATGCCCCTGCACTCCAGACTGGGTGACAGAGCAAGACTCCATCTCAAAACAACAACAACAACAAAAAACAAAAAACACCAACCATGAAGGAGAAAAATTAATAGATTGGAGTACATTAAAGAACTCTTCAAAAATACCACAAGGAAAGTAAATATTAATCTGTACAATGGGAGAAGATATATGCAACCAGGTATATATTCTACAAAGGACTCCTAACTAGAATTTATAAAGAATTCCCTGTTATAATTGAGAAAAAAACCAGACAACAGATAGAAAAATGGGCAAATGAGTGATGCAGGCCCTTCACAAAAAGCTATCCAAATGGCCAATGCACTTAGGAAAAGATGCTCAGCTTTATCAGTTATCAGGGAAACGCAAGTCAAAAGCAGTACTACTTCACTTCCGCCTGAAGGGCCAAAATAAATAGGTAAACAATACTAACAGTCGGTGAGGCGTAGAGTAACTGGAATTCTCATATACTGCTAGCGGGAATGTCAATATAGCTGCTTTGGAAAACTGCTTGGCATCATTTGCTAAAGTTGCTGATATCTTGTGGCCCAGAATTTTCATTCCCAGGTGTATGGCCAACAGAAATGGGTACATTTGTACACAGAAATATATGTCTAGGAATCTTCCTACCAATATGATATAAAATAGCCACAAACTGGAAACCACCCAAATCTTAATAGTAAAATGGATATATTGTATGTATATATAATAGAATACGGTCTAGCAGAGAGAATAGATGAACTACAGCAATGTGCAGCACTTAAGTATGAATCTAATGGCCAAACACAAAACTACTGATGATTCTACTTATAAGCATAAAACTATAGTTTTATCAGGATATTATTTGTCTTTGTAGGGACAATAATTGAAAGGGGCAAGAGAAGAGCTTCTTGAGTATTGGTTCTGGCAGGCAGAATTGTAAGGTGGCCCTCAAGATTCTCCTCCTTAAATATACACACCATGTATAATTCCCTCACCTTGAGTGTGGGTGGCACCTGTGAATATGATGGAGTATCCTTCCGATGAGCAAGTCACAATTTTGGGCAGAGGCAAAGGGCTTTTGCAGATGTTATTGAAGTCCCTAATCAGCTGACTTTAAGTTTACTGTAAGAGAGATTATCCTTGTGGACCTGACCTCATCAGGTGAACCCTTTAAAATAGCATCCAGGAGTTCTTTGCTGCCCTTGAAGAAACAAACTGCCAGGAGTTTTATAGCTTCAAGAGAATGAATTTTGCCGACAGCCACCCAGGCTTCTGTTAGGACCCTAATTGTTAAACCATAGATGAGACGGCAGCCCCAGCTGACCGACACCTTGATTACAGCCTTGAGATCACCACTAGAGAACCCAGCTAAGCCATACCGAGATATTCGACCCACAGAAGTCGTAAGATAATAAATGTGTCTTGTTTTAAACTGCTAAGTTTGTGGTAAGTTTCTGTGTCACATAGAAAACTAACATACTAGTGAGACTCTGTTTCCTCATCTTGGTTAGTGTTGTATGTGGGCGTTGTTTATTTGTAAAAATTCATCATATTATGCATTTATGATTTGTGTATTTTTCTATATGTAATTAAAAATGAGTTATATTACCCAAAAGTGTTTACTTTAAAACAAGAGAAAAATTAATGGCATTTCTCTGTATTCCCTTTAACCAGTACACAAATATAATCAAATAGTTACGTTGTAATTGCAATGGTCAGTTTGAACACAAGCAGATTTGGTCACAAAAAGTTAAATATTTCTTCCCATAAGTGAACTCACCCTCTGTCCTTGCTCTCATTGACATGTCACTTACATTTTACATCCCCCCCCACCATGGTTTCACTATGAGAGTGGTAGAGTCTTGAAGCTGGAGATGTAATGATTTTTCACTTTTCTATTTCAAAGTTGATGAAACTGGGATGTGCTTCAAGTTAAGTATTGAGTAGCAAAGCTAGTACCTCGGTTCTTGAAAGCTCTAATTCTGTGGCCTTTTCCTCGTATCATAGAGCTTCTAGAATCTAAAAGAAATACATGCATTTTGGTAGTGGTTTTTGTCATAGATGCAGTTTGATCTGGGTAGAGGGTATTGAGTGGGGGAGTAACATTCTCTGTTTCTAATTAGAACTAGTAAGCCAATTTTGCAGGTTGTGGAAGGTGTATGGGAAAGATTCGTTTAGCCACAAATGTCTACTATGCCTAACCTTTATGCTATGCACTGGGATGTCATTGTCACCAATTATCTGTTTTTTGAGTTTCTGTTTACCACACATGGCTTCCTGCTCTTCCAAATTTTCCTAGACTCATACTGCTTTACAGCCTTCCTCCTTCTTGAGTTAATAAGAAGTTAGATAAGCCCCTACTTTTCCCAGTGTGGACACAGAACTGGACTCTGTATATGTGTGAGTGGATGTAAATCCAGGTTTAAGTCAGTCGCTGATCATGAAGAATCCTTGGGTTAAGGCTTCTAATTGAAATCCTGACTCAGTGATTTAAGAAAGCATTGCAGAATTAAATTTAACCGTTATGGCATGTAGATGCATCTAAACATGTTTCATCCATAAAGCATGTTTTTATTTGTGCCCATTTTCTTAAATGGTTTTATAACTTAGGACCTTTTTGTTTTTCCTTTTTTACACGCTGATCCTGAGTTCATAGTATTGTATTTTGGAAAAGCTAGAAATATTAAAATAGTGCTTCTGGGGTAAAGCATCTGTCAGTATTTCCATTATGAAATGCAATTTTAAAGGGTTTAGAAGTCAGCTGTAAAAATTTGTTCTTGGCTGATATTTTGTATACAAAAATCTCTGCCCAGGATAATTTTCAGAAGAATTCTTGCAACAGCATAAACTGTAAGGTTATATGGCAGAACCAGCTTACAGTGAACTCATTTTTTATGCTTCTATCAAAGTAGGGAAAAGATGAACGCTCTTAAAATGATTAAAATAAAAACAATATGAAATCTGTATTCTAGACTTATATGCTCAGAAAATTGTTGGTTTTAAAAGATAGTTACTCTGCCACTCTACTATCACAAGGCTCGCCGTTGGCTTAACTATCAAAAATAATAGCATCACTAAACCCAGCATAAGCCCTGAATCTTAGGTGACTTCAGAACAACTCTTTTTACAAATTTTTTAAAAAAATAATTTCAACTTTTATTTTAGATTCCTGGGGTACATGTGCAGGTTTGTTACCTGACTATATTGCATGATACTGAGGTATGGGGTATGATTGATCCTGTCACCCAGGTACTGAACATAGTACCCAATAGTTAGTTTTTCAGCTCTTGCCCCATCCCTTCCTTCTCCCTCTGGAAGTCCCCACTGTCTGTTGTTGCTGTCTTTATTTCCCTGAGTACCTATTGTTTAGCCTCCACTTTTAAGTGAGAACATGTGGTATTTGGCTTTTTGTTCTTGAGCTAATTCACTTAGGATAGTGGCCTCCAGCTTCATCCATGGTGCTGGAAAGGACATGATTTCATTCTTTTTTAATGGCTACATGGTATTCCATGGTGTATGTGTACCACATTTTCTTTATCCAGTCCAACATTGGACTGGGCACTAGGTTGATTCGATGTCTTTCCTATTGCGTATAGTGCTGCAATGAACATATGAGTACACGTATCTTTTTGGTAGAACGGTTTATTTTCTTTTGGATGTATACCCAGTAGTGGCATTGCTGAGATTTTTTTCTATAGAGTTGTTTGAACTCCTTATACATTCTGGTTGTTAATCCCTTGTCAGCCATCTGTAAAGGGATATGCAGATATTTTCTCCATTTTGTGGGTTGTCTCTTCACTTTCTCCATTTTGTGGGTTTTTTCCATTCTGTGGGTTGCCTCTTCATTTTGTTGATTGTTTCCTTTGCTGTGCAGACGCTTTTTAACTTGATGTGATCCCATTTGTCCATTTTTGCTTTGGTCGCCTGTGGTTGTAGGGTATCGCTCAAGAAGTCTTTGCCCACTCCAATGTCCTGGAGAGTTTCCTCAGTGTTTTCTTTTAGTAGTTTAATAGTTTGAGGTCTTAGATTTAAGTTTTTAATCTATTTCAATGTGATTTTTGTATATGGCAAAAGATCGGGCTCTAATTTTATTCTTCTACATTTAGATAACCAGTTTTCCCAGCACCGTTTATTGAAGAAACTGGGTTCTCTATTCTCTTCCATTGGTCTATGTGTCTTTTTTTTATGCCAGTATCCTACTGTTTTGGTTGCTATAGCTCTGTAGTGTAATTTGAAGTCTGGTAATGTGACTTTTCCAGTTTCATTCCTTTTACTTAGAATAGCTTTGGCTATTCTGGGTCTTTTATGGCTTCATATAAATTTGAAGATTTTTTTCTATTTATATGAAGAATATCATTGGTATTTTGTTAGGTATTGCATTGAATCTGTAGATTGCTTTGGGTAGTATGCACATTTTAACATTATTAATTCTTTCAACCAATGAACATGGAATATCTTTACATATTTTGTGTGTCTTCTTCAATTTCTATCATGTGTTTTATAGTATTTATTGTAGTTGTCTTTTATTTCTTTGGTTAAGTTAATTTCAAGGTATTTAATTTTATTTGTAGCTATTATAAATGCAATTACTTTCTTGACTTATTTTTCAGATTGTTCTCTGTTGGCATAGAGAAATGCTGCTTATTTTTATATGTTGATTTTGTATCTTGCAACTTTACTGAAATTGTTTATTAGCTCTAATAGTTTTTTGGTGGTCTTTAGGTTTTTCCAAATATAAGATCATATTATCTGCAAACAAGAATACTTTGACTTCTTCCTTTCCAATTTGGGTACCCTTTCTTTCTTTATCTTGTCTGATTGCTCTAGCTAGGACTTCCCAGAGCAACTTATTTAAGAACAGATTTTAGCAGCTCATTTTGAAAGCAGTATCTGGGCTGCTCAGGGACTGTGTAACTCTAAAGAGACTCTTTTGTCTCTTTTTCCTAGTTGATGAAAAATAGCTTTCTGTTTGTTACCTGGCTTAGGTGTCCTCAAAGAAAGTAAGAAGGGAAAGCAAAGACATGTTTCTTGCATGATTGGAGACTTAGTCCATGAAGCTGGAGAGCTTCTTGTTAATGTAACTTTCTTCCCAAATCTTTGGGCAGGTCTTAGCTTGAAAAGATCAACCATAATGAAGATAAGCTCCTTGCTTTTATATTATTGTGAGCACACGTACACATATAGTTCTGCTGCATTTTACAGCTTGTGGCCAGGTTTTTTTTCTTATTCTTGTCTACTTTTTCTTCAACATTCAATCTCATAAGCAGATTGCCTCCAGGATAATTTTATATGTGGCAGCCAGTCTAGCCTCAGAACTGGCAATAGCTTCCTTTGTTGTATTGCTTCTGAACCATAGAAGTGCAGTTCATGTGCAGAGAGCCTACAGGGAACATTTGAAGTCTTCTTGGTCTGAAATGAAACATGACTTTGTGTGAAATGTGAATTGGAAGTGATGTTGGGTTATATACAGTTACTCAGAAATAAAGTCTGCATGGTGGAGAAGGAACTACCTCATTAAAGACATGCTTCTTTCCCTCACCACTCCTATTCTTCAAGGTACTGATGCTGTACCACACTTGGGCCCAAACAAGGTTAAAACAACAACAAGCCTTTGATTTATAAAGCTAAACAACTTTTCTTACTTTGTAAAAGGAAACAACTTCTTTAGACAAATAGGAAATTTGCTTCTAGAGTCATCCTTTTCAGCTATGGGGCAAGCTGAGTTGGGGGGCCGCTATGCTGAGGTGAAGGAAAGTCGGCCTTGGCTTCAGAGGTTACTTTCAGCATGTTACTTTCTCTGGAGTCATCTCAGTGGAGAGGCAACTTCTCCATCCTTGCCTGGTCTGGTTTTAGTTGGCTTATTCTAGAGAGAGACAGGCATTCATGTTGTCATGATCCACTAGAAGCTCAAGGCTGGCATCTTAGGTATGGAAGTGATAGTGGGCCTCTTAAAAGGAGAGAAGGCACTACCACACCACTGAGCGAATGTTTGAATTCACAGTTCCTGAAAAGCGGGTATGTTTAGTATGGAGATGCTCTTTGGGAAAGGGCAGATTATTTTGCTTCTCAGAGGGGTAATCTATCTCTATAATTATTTATTGAAGAGTAATGTGCTGCTATCATTATTGTTCAAACTGCCCCTGATTTGACCAGTGGTAGCCCCCCAAGTTGATCCCTGTGCCATTTGGACATGTCCTCATCATTCTTTGAACACTTGTTTCCTAGTGATGTTCTCACCTCATCCTGTAACTTTCTCTTTGCTATCCCTCGAATCAGCCAGTTTTTCTAAGACTCCCTAGTTCCTTTTAATGGAGACATCCAGACTCTCCCAAGCCCTCTTAATGAACAGAAACTAGGAAAGACATGTATGTGTATATCTTCCCTCCTTCCCTCCTTTCTTCCTTCCTGCCTTCCTACCAGCCTGCCTATGTGCTGGCCTTACCTACTTACCTATCTTACCTACCCTGTCTTCGTTTATCTTTCTCTCTCTCCTTTCCTTTCCTCCCTCCCTCCCTCTCTCCCTCCCTCCCTCCCTCCCTTCCATCCTTTTCTTCCTTTTCTTTCTTTACTATAGCTTTGTAGTGAGCCTTAATATCTAGTGGTATCTGTTTTTCAAAATTATTTTGGCTCTTTGGGCTCCTGTGTATACTGATGGCAAATTTAGAACTGGCTTATCTACTTCTGTGAATAAAGCCTATTCGGATTGCATTGAGTCTGTAGATCAATTTGGGGTCCAAATGGCATAGATTGGAGTTGCCTAACCCATGAACAGATATTTTCTCCATTTATTTAGGTCTTCTTTAATTTCTTTTGACAGTGTTTTGTAGTTTTTAGTGTATAAGTTTTGCATGTATTTTGTTAGATTTCTTACTAAATCATTCATGTTTTTGATACTATGATAACAAATTATCCCTTTAATTTTATTTTCCGGTTGTTCATAGCTAGTATATATAAATTGACTTTTGTATATTTATAATGTCCTGCAACATAGTTATTAGTTTTAGTACATCTTTAAAGATTCTATAGGATTTTCTACATATAATGTCTGTGAATAAAGGCTGTTTTTTGTTTTCTGTTCCAATCTATATGCCTTTTAGTTTTTTCATGCTTTACAAGAAACCTTCACTATAATGTTGAACACAAGTAGTGAGATATTCTTGCCTTGTTCTTGATCTTATGAGGAAAACCCTTCATCTTTCCCATTAATTGTTATGTTAGTTTGAGGTTATTCATAGATGCCCTTTATCAAGCTGAGGAAATAACCTTATAGTCTTAGTGAAATTTTCATGGTGAATAGAAGTCGAATTGTGTCAGATGTGTGTACTGAGATGATTATCCAGATTCTTTTCTTTTTCCTGTTAAAATGTTGAATTATAGGGATTGATTTTGAAATGTTAAATTAAGTTTTTATTCCTTGGTTTGGTTTGCTAATAATTTGTTGACAGATCTAACATGTGTCCTCATCAGGATATTAACATGTGACTTACTGGTATTATTATGTCTTTGGTTTTGGTATCAGGATAATACTGGTCTCATAAAGTGAGTTGGGAGATGTTTCCTCTTCCCCTGTATTTTGAGAAAGTATGACAGGGTTGGTATTATTTCCTTTTTAAGAATTTGATAAAATTTACTAGTGAAGGCAATGGGCTTGGAGTATTCTTTTCTAGTAGGTTTTTAATTACAGTTTAAATTTCTTTATTGATGTAGAGTGTGATGGTTTTAAACATGACCCTACATTTTTTTTGACACTTCTGTTATTGATAACAGATACTAAAGGCTTTTAAAATTTTCTGTTTCTTCTTGTGTCTGTCTTGGTAATTTGTTTCATTCAGGGGACTTACTCATTTCATCTGATTTGTAGACTGTATTGGCATAAAGCTGTTCATAATATTCCTTTACTGTCCTTTTAATGTCTGTAAGATTTTTAATGATTGCCCCTCTTTAGTTTCTGAAATATTATTGGTAATCATGTGCCTTATTTTTCTTTTTTCTGTATCATTCTAGTGGAAGATTTTATCAGTCTTTTCATGTAATAACTTTTGGTTGCATTCATTTTGTCTATTTTTTAGTCTGATTTTCTGTTTCATTGATTTTCTCTCTTAAATTTACTGTATCTTTCCTTCTGCTTATTTTGGGTGAAATTAGCTTTTTATACTCCCCACCTCCAGACTTCTGAGGGTGAAGCTTGGCTAATTGATTTTAGTCCCTTTTTCCCATTATAAGCACTTAGAGCTATATCATTTTCTCTAGACACTACTTTAGATGCATTGCACACATTTTAGCATGTTGTATTTTTATTATTCAGTTCAAAATAATTTAAAGTTTTCTTTGTATTTTTTTCTTTGACCCATTCTTTATTTTCAGGTATATAGGTGAATATTCAAATACTTACGAACTTTTCTAGAATATCATACTACTATTCATTTCTAATTTCATTGTGTTATGGTCAGAGGGCATACTCTGCAAGATATCATGCTCTTGAAACCTATAGAAATTCATGTAGCTCAGCATATGGTCTATCGTGGTAAAACGTTCTCTGTGCACTTGAACTTATATTCTGCAGTTGTTCAGTGTTAATGCTCTGTAAAGGCCACTTAGGTTATGGCTGGTTGTGTTGTTCAGGGCTTCTGTTTCCTTACTGGTTTTTGTCTTGTTTTGTTTAATTGTGAGAATATGTATGATTGGGGATTTGTTTACGTCTCCTTTTACTTTTGTTAGTTTTTGCTTTATGTGGTTTAAAGCTTTTTTATTAGGTACATACACATTTGTAATCATTATATTTTACTAATGCATTGCTGCTTATCAACATAAAGTGTTCCTCTTTTTCCCTGGTAACACCTTTTTTTCTTGAATCACTATGTCTAATATTACTATGGGAATGTTTTCAAAGATGGGAGGTAATAGAGAACATTTGTGTGCTGATATGAGAAAGGTTTACTATGGAGAGGAAGAGGCAATGAGATCGGGAGAGAAGGTATTACCCAAGGAGCAAAACCGCCAGGGCAAGAAGTAGTATACAGAGCAAGTGTTGGGATGGGTCTTTTGTGAAAGAAATGAATCACTTCATCTGTATTTGCACTGCAGAAGAAGGCAAGGATGATTATAGACATAAATAGATTTTTAGAGTTGGCTATACATGAAATCTATTTTTAAAATCTAGCAATATGTACTTTACAGTGTGCCAGAAACCACTGATCAAAGAAATGTGGTTTCAGTTTTTATCATCAATATAAGAGGGTGGGCCAAGAGCAGTGGCTCACACCTGTAACCCCAGCACGTTGGGAGGCCAAGGCTGGAGGATCATTTGAGCCCGGGAGTTCAAGACCAACCTGAGCAGCAAAGTGAGACCTTACTGCTACTAAAAACAAAACAAAACAAAAAACAAAAATTAACTGGGCATGATGGCATGCTACTTGGGAAGCTGAGGCGGGAGGATCACTTGTACCTGGGAGGTGCAATGAGCCATGATTGTATCACTGCACTTCAGCCTGGGTGACAGGGTGAGACCCTGCCTCAAA
>NW_012116599.1:11760002-11769379 GCF_000951035.1 Colobus angolensis palliatus
ATGAGGGTGGTAATTCGTGTTGGCTGACCTTTCAGATAATTGTGGTTAATTGATTAATACTAAATTGATCATATGGAATATCCTCAGGCTCTGGAATTATGGCTCTTGTATCACTGTCCTGAATCTCCCTTGTCCTGAAAATTTTTTATTATGTACTGTTTGATTTTCTGAACTGGTCTGCAAATTGAGCTTATTTTTTATTTTTCATTTTTATTATTTTTTTTGAGACAGAGTCTCACTCTGTCACCCAGGCTGGAGTGCAGTGACGTAATCTCAGCTCACTGCAACCTCTGCCTCCTGGGTTCAGGTGATTCTCATGCCTCAGCCACTTGAGTACCTATGATTACAGGCATGCACCACCGTGCCCAGCTAATTTTTAATTTTTATTAGGGACGGGGTTTCACCATATTGGCCAGGCTGGTCTCAATCTCCTGGCCTCAAGTGATCTGCCCGTCTTGGCCTCCCAAAGTGCTGGGATTACATGCGTGAGCCACTGAGTCTGGCCTGAGCTTATTTTTTAGTGAGGTCCAGGATATTTAAGTGTGTTTCTAAGATGAAATCTGAAGTAAGGGACTGCAGCTAAGTCTCTCCATACATAAAATCTTTAAATACAGATGATCTTTATTTGGGAAGTTGTTTAACCTTTATAGGTTATTTTCTTTCCTGAGTGATGTTATATCCCTGCTTTGATTCTCTATCAAAAATTGTTGTGATTCTAAAAGGGGAATAATCTTTCATTCTGGCAAGCAGTTGGAAATTATATCCTTAGAAGTAGACTTCTGTGTATTATTTTATCAGTGTAGTATTCTATGAATAAAAATACAGAGACTTGTCTTTTAAAATGATCCTACTTGAGCATTTCTAAGGAAACTTCAACTTTGTTCTTTACTTTCAACTTTTGTTGAAAAATTGGCCACATTCCTCAGATACAGGGGATTAACAGTCTAGTTCACTTCCTTGCTATGGTGATAGATGCAGGAATGGGCATGTGACTCACATCAACCTCAGCAGACCCAGCCTTGGGGCTTATTTGCAGAGTCTCTCATTAAGAGCTTATTGGTTTTTGTTTTTGTTTTAATTTTTTACTGGGATCTCTAAGAGGATGGAATGTAATTCTGGAGCTACTGGTATCCTTGCATCCTTCATCCTTCTCTATAGGAGAGAAGCTGTCCTGATAATGGAGCTAATATTGAGGAAAGATGAGTTGAGACACAGGCACATACACACATGTGTGCACACACAGTCCCACAGATATCATCTCAGCCTCTCTATTTGATCAGATTGTCTCAATCACATAAGCTAATAAGTTACTTTTGAAAAGACAGCCAGTTCAAGTTGGTTTTTCTGTCTCCAGTAGCTAATAGAGGCAGTACTAATACACTGACTATGTTTTAGAGACTTAAGTCAAAATACAGTAAAGAGTCAAAGAAAAGCAACCACCCATGTACAAGGTATATCTAAATACATGTGTATATGTTCATCCACTAAATTTCAATAATTATTCCTCCTGTGAACTCTGTTCAAGTAGAAATCCAGTCCTTCTATCTGTGTTAGAAATTCTTTCATAGGGGCGGAGGTTGCAGTGAGCCAAGATGGTGCCACTGCACATCTTGGGCAACAGAGTGAGACTCCATTTCAAAAAAAAAGAAAAGAAAAAAGAAAAAAATTCTTTCCTAGGGCTTGCTTTTCTAGTTTACCCAGATTTACTTCCTGCCTTTTTTTGTTGTTGTTGTTTGTTTTTTCCTATTTCTGAGCTTTAGAACTTGGTGTGATATTCTGTCAAATTACTTAATGCTCTCTGTTCATTTCCGGCATCAAAAATATTTATTACCTTGCTACTGAGAGAACTCTAGTTGGATCCTGCTGTGTTCTGTGAACTGGGTCTCCTCTGGGAAGTATGCCTGCTTCTCACTCTTGTTAGTGACTCAGTATGGAGGCTTGCTTGTACCGGAGTTAGGTTATAGTTCTTTTTTTTTTTGAGATGGAGTCTCACTCTGTCACCCAGGCTGGAGTGCAGTGGCGTGATCTCCACTCACTGCAACCTTCACCTCCCAGGTTCAAGTGATTCTCCTGCCTTAGCCTCCCGAGTAGCTGGGACTACAGGTGTGCGCCACCACGCCCAGCTAACACTTGTATTTTTAGTAGAGACAGGGTTTCACCCTGTTGGCCAGGATGGTCTCTATCTCTTGACCTCATGATCTGCCCACCTCGGCCTCCGAGAGTGGTGGGATTACAGGTGTGAGCCACCACACCTGGCCAGGTAATGGTTCTTTAGTTGATTGTGGTGGCCATGCAGGAGAGGAGAGAGGGCACATGTTACAGAACACTTGTAATTCTGATATAAACATGGGAACAGTGTCCAGAGGCCCTATAGCCTGACCCTTAGACCTCTGAACTCTTCTTATCCTGCATTCCAAGCCAGGTCTGCATAGAGGAGGGCTCCTTGATGGGTGCTGATTATTTCTCCAAGATCTCTTTTTCTTTTTTTCTTAAAATAGTTAAAACAGAATTCAGCCATTTTTTAAGGTAGTTAATATAGTTTTCTATACTGCATCACAAAGAACCAGAAAGAGAGAGACACATCCTGCCGTTATGAGTTGTTAGAGACCTATTCTTGGCTGGGTGTGGTGGCTCTTGCCTATAATCCCAACACTTTGGGAGGCTGAGGCAGGAGGATCTTGAGAACCCAGAAGTTCTAGAGCAGCCTGGGCAACATAGTGACCCTGTCTCTACAAAAAATAAAGAAAAGTTAACCAGGCATGTTGGCATACGCTGGTAGCCCCAGCTGTTCGGGAGGCTGAGGTGGGAGGATAGCTTAAGCCTGGGAGGTCGAGGCTGCAGTGAGCTGTGCTCACACTAGTGCACTCTACCCTGGGCAACAGAGTGAGACCTTGTCTCAAAAAAAAGAAGAAAAAAGAAAGAAACCTGTTATTGAGCTGGTGGGATTTAACCCAAGACAGAGTTTGCAGTGGTCTGTGAATGGTGTATAATGGAAGGAAACGGCAGATAAGATTAAAATCACTGAAAGAGGTCAGTGGACGTTGAGAAAGTCAAGGTCTGGTAAGCCAAAGAATAGAGAAGTAGTTTATCTCTCTTTTTAAAACAGAGACGAGGTCTCACTATGTTGCGCAGGTTGGTCTCAGACTCCTGGGCTCAAGCAGTCCTCCACCTTGGCCTCCCAAAATGCTGGGATTATAGACATGAGCCACTGTACCTGGCTGATAAGTAGTTTCTCTAGGAAAGAGAAACCCATGGGAATGTTTTTTAATAAGAGGATAATGTAATCAGAATTTTTATTTCTGGAGATTTGTAGGGTGGTGTCACTTAGAAGACCAGGGAATTTGTGGAGCTTTAAGATTGCTTGTAAAAAGGTAAGTGAAGGAGTTGGTGACTGGTATGTTAAGCAATGGGAAGAGTCAAATGTGATTGCAAGGTTTTCAGCTTGAGTGGCCTGGAAGAAGTAGTAGTGGTGTTTGAAGAAAGAGAAGAACAGGAAAGGGAAATACTTTGAGGGGAAGGACCAGAGTGCTTTTGATGTTTTGAGTTTCAGGTGGCAGTGGCCTTCATGCAGTTTGTGTTGCACTGGGAAAGATATAATAGTATTAAATAAAATACTGTATGTAGCACACTCAGTGGTGATATGTGCTGAAGAGGAAAAAAATAAGGAAGGGAAATATGATTTTGGGGGATAAGGATTGAAATTTTAAATAGGGTAATGAAAGAAGACCTCATTGAGAGCATGACTTTGTGAAGAAACAAAGGAAGAGAGGAAGCTGTCTTTATGGAGATCTTGGGGAATGACAGTGCATTCCTAGTGTGCTCAAGGAATAGCAAAGGGGCTGAGGTAGACAATTGTCAGAGGTGAGGTCAGAGGGATCAGGGGTAGCGGTGTAGTCAGGTAGAGCCTGTGCATCATAGGTAGATTTTGCTTCTGGCTCTGATTGAAGTAGTAAGGCTTAGAGGGGTAGGAGTAGAGAACTGACATATCACTTAACGTTTAATAGGCTCACTCCGTTATGTTGGGAATAGACTGAAAGGAGGCAAGGGTAGAAGCAAGGAGACCCCTTACATGGCTATTGCTTACGTCCAGGATGGATATGATGGAGACTAAACCAGGGTGGTGGCAATGAAGGTAGAGCTGACAAGATTAGCTGACAGCTGGGATATGGGGTGGGTGTGTATGTGTGCGTGTGTGTGTTGCTATGTGTTTGAGAGGGGGAGGTTGAGTTGGGGTGGGGAAGGGAATCGAATGATTGATTGATAAGGACTGCACAGGGATTTTGGCCTGAGTAATTGGAAGAATGGAGAGAGATTGTTCATTCTTTGGCTGTTAACTAGATAAAAGGTACGTTTGGATTAGCTACCCTAAGCAAACAAAGTTCCCAACAAATACGCCCTTGAAAATGTCTGTAAATATGTCTTTTAAATGATAGCGCCCATAGTTAAATTTTATAATGAAAAGCTTATTGGCAAGCCTTGTCAAGAGCTCCCTGTGGAAATATCAATTGCTTTTCTTGGCTTCAAGGTGTTTCCTGAACAGTGTATTATCCTTTGTCCCGAGTGTGCCATTAAGGGATTTGAAAGTTTGTTAAAACATGTGTGGCAAGTGAGTGCTGTCATTTAAGCCTAGCCAGGGAAGCCAAGAAATGAAAAGCAGCTCTTTGCTGGACTTCCTGACATGCTTTAGCTCTGAATCTGAGACTCAGGTAGTGGGATGGACAGGGCATGATTTCCTGTGCACAAAGCGTCAGTGGACACAGTTCTCAAGCCATTTCAGCAGAAAGTGTCTGTGGACATAGGTATATGTGAATCTTTTGGAAAAACTCTGTTATAATAAGATGATAGCAACCCCCTGCCTAAGGAGAAGGTAATAGGGTTTATTTGCTGCAACAGAATTTTCCAGTGCTAATATAGACTTGCTCTTTTTATAAGATTTAAAACAGCACTCTTCAATGATGGTCTTTGTGCTCGAGGAAAGGTTTTTTCTGTATCAGTAAACAGGGAAGCTATGAAATGGTTCATGTTTGGAGTTCGGGTGAGCCAGCATAATGGAAAGGTTACCTGGCATTTTTATTTAGGATTCCACTTGAATTTTTTGGTTACAGGGACTTTTTTTGTTTGCTCTTCAATTTTGAAATACAGTATATTGATTTTAAAAGGAAAGGAAGAAAAACCTAATGCACATCAAACAGTTTTGAAGTGACCAGTTTCTTCTCTAGATCCTGGTAGGTTTGAATTTCTGTTTGCAGTTGGCCTAACTTACTACACAGTATAGATGCGATTTCCTGCTTTCTGAGTGACAGATTGCTACTTCACAACTCTGGAAAGATCAAGAAATGTCCCTCTGAGGTGTTGCCAGATCTAGGCTTTCTTTCCTTCATCTGGACATTTGTGACTTTTCTTGCTAAGACACTTGTTTTCAAGTTGGGGAGCATATAACTTTATGGTTATATTTGCATTTATATGGAAAATTGGAGTTATAATTTAGATATGAAGGCGTAGAATTATTCTAGAAAAATGAATTTATTTCAGCGTCTCCCAATTTTATTCATTTGCATTTATTTATCTTGTATCTCTTACGGTGATAAGTGTCAATTTTGATGAAATAATTGTTGACTATTTCCTGGTTTCCAGACACATTGTGTTAATGGAGGACATTGCAGTATCATGAAGTATATTATGGACATGCATTTTAAATTAGCTGGCTCTTGCCGCTTAGTATTTATTTCTCGTTATTTTTTGCAAATGCTTCTTTTACAACTGATTCAAGTCTTTCTCATTCTCTTCAGAAGAAGAGAAAAGAGAATCAGTATTTACTGAGCACATTCTATGTGCCAAGGATTGTGGGAGACTCTCAGAAATATAAAAATAAATGTAATGTGGTTTACTGTCTAGTAGAAGAAAAAATATGCAAACAAATAAATGGAATATAGCCCCATCAAGGAACATTTTTTTTTTTTTTTTTTTTTTTGCGTTTGAGAAAGAATCTTGCTCTGTCACCCAGGCTTACCACGTGAGCAATGACACAATCACAGCTCATTGCAGCCTTGACTTCCTGGGTCCCAGTGATCCTTCCTCCTCCGCCTCCCGAGTAGCTGGGACCACAGGTGCATGCTACCATGCCTGGCTAATTTTTTATTTTTGGTAGAGACGGAGTTTTGCCACGTTGCCCAGGCTGGTCTTGAATTCTTGAACTCAAGCAATCCCCCTGCCTCGGACTCCCAAAGTGCTGAGATTACAGCTTGAGCCACCACAACTGGCGGAGGAACCTTAGAGTGAAAGAATGGCTAAGGATTAGCAGTGCTGCAGAGGAAGGCAACAACATTTATGCAGAGAGAGAGAAGTTAGCAGAGAAACATTCACAGAAGAGCTAGGTCTTGAATTTTGATTATTTGCTAGGCCAACAAAAGGTTCAGAGGCATTTCATGCAATGTGTGTCAGGGATGGGAACTGTATGGGTGGAGTTCACTCTGAATCTATTTGTTTTCAGCTCCTGTGGGTGGTTTCCTCCAGTGTCCAGGACTAAGAGAATTGGATTTAGAGTCCTAGACCTGTATGCATGTTAAAACTCTGCTATTTAGTAGCTGTGAGATTGTGACATGTCTGAACTCATTTCCTTCTCTGTGAGATGGAGACCCTCATTCTCCTGTGCATCACCCAGGGTCATTGGGTGGAGCAAATCAGTTACTGTGTTATGAAAGCACAGGGACGATTGTGCAATAGGATGTCAGTATTCATAATAAAATCTTCAGTGTTTGTTGTGATTCCTGTATCCATAGTTATGTTTAAATTCTCTCTACTTTGCTCACTCCTGTTCTTTGTTGAAACCCCTTTATTTGAGTCTTCCCCAAGGGCTTTATCCTCAGGTTCTCTTTTCAGTAGACACTTGGCCCTGAGTCACCTTTGCTTAACTACCAACCCATATTACGGGTAACTCTCTAATCTGATTTCTGTCCTCCAAGACACCTCTAGTCTCCAGACCTACATTTCCAGCTGCCACCTGGATGTTCCTCATCATCTTGCGCTTCTCGAGTCATCTGAAGGCTGTATTTGTTTCCTTGTATGTAACTGCTCCTAACTTTTCTGTTTCTATTGTCTGAGTTCAGGGCCTTGCAATTATTTTGACCCTTCCTTCCCCTTCCCCTTGCTTCAGGTTGCTCTTCAGGATTTAAAGGCTCCCAACTGAGTATTTTGTTATTATTAAATCCTTCACTTTACTTAAGCTCCTACCATGTTCCAGTCACCTGTGCTAAGAGTTTTTCATTTGTTATCTTGGTTCCCACAATAGTTGTATGATATTAGACACTCTCGTTCCCATTTTAAAGATAATGCAATTGAGATTCAAAGAAACTAAATAACTTTTCCAAGGTGACGTTGTGGGTAAATGCAGAGCCATGACTCAAGCCAGTTGTATTGTCCTTAGAGATTGTGCTGTGAACCACTCCACTCTGCTTTCCCACTTTACTGACTTGACAGTAAAGGCCCAACTCATTAAGTTGGCACTTAGGGCTCTTGACATCTTGATCTTCCTTTCTCACTCTTATTTTATATTTTCATGATTATTTGCCATTCCTAAAGGAGAATTTGCATTTTCTGTTCTCTTTGCTTTTCCATATGTTCTTTCTCAGCTTAGATACCTCTTTTTCGTGTGCACCTGTCAGAATCCTGAAGGAGACAGGGCAGTGTAGTGGAATAAGCCAGGGCTCCAGAATCCAGTGGATCTGCTTTCTACTTTCCCTCATAGTCCTGATCTCTTCTGCAAAGGGCTGGACCAGTTTACATTCACACTAGATATGTACTGCTATGTGTTCTTGCTAGTGTTTGGTATTATCAGGATTTTTGGGTTTTGCCCATCTGTGGGTTTGCAGTGATATCTCATTGTGGCTTTAATTTGCATTTCTCTGACTAATAAGGCAGAGCACCTTTTCATCTTTATTGCTTGACATCTCTATTTTGTGAAGTATTTTAGGCCTTTTCTTCCATTTTTCTATTGGATTATTTGTCTTTTATTGATCTATAGGAGTTCTTTATATATTCTGGGTATGAGCCCCTCTGTGGCTTGCCTTTTAAAATTTCTTTTATTATGTCTTAGAATAAAAAGAAGTTTTAATACAGTTGAGTTTATCATTATTTTTCTTTCATGTCAGTGTTTTTTATGTATGTTTAAAACATATTTCCCAACATATTTTCTCACGTTTTCTAAAATTCTGCCAGCTTTTTAGATTACATCTTCCTTAGCTATTTCCCACTCCCAGTATTGCATAGTGTCTCTGACCCGGCAAATGTTCTTCTCTTTGAAATAAGATGCTACAAGGCATTTTGCCATTCCTCTGCCAACACAAGGCCTGTGTTCCTCTTAAAGTGCTGATGTCATGCTACACCCAGCCTACTTTTCCAGAAGGATGCCTCCTCTTCTCCTGTGTCTCTGAAATTAGGATTCTGGGCTTAGGTCTGTTCCTTTCAGTGGTGAGCCTCTCATAGCTACCCCTCAGTTTCACCCATCCCTCGTGGCATTTCTGGGTGCCCTCCACCCCTACCCACTGCCCCACTATGGGTCCTGCTGTAGAGGCCAGGTTGCTGTTCTCTGTCTTCCAGAGCATAGGGAATCCTGCCTGATGGAGACAGGCTTACTTTTTCCTTTCAGTACACTGCCATACCACTCTTAGCGCCCAATTTTACCTTCCAAAAGAAAACAGGAGGTAGATTACAGATCTGTCCTTGGTAAAACTAACTTCAGGATGTATCTGACACAAGTTTCTCTGTGTGTGTTTGGGAGTTGGGGGTGGGGTCAAATAAAATAAGTATTGTAATGTGCTATTTCTAGAGCATTTTTAGTGGCTGCAAATGCCATTTATTTCTTATCAATACTCCTCAGTTGATCTCTGTCTATATTTTCACTGCTTATTTTTATCAGCAGGGTTTTATGTGATGCCCATCCCACCCTGTTCATGGAAAAAGACTGAGAGTGAAAAAGTTCTTTAGGATCCAGTGATTTGATTCTCTCACTAATCTGTTTCTGTCCTGTCCTCCAGAGATTAGACTAAATCTCCAAGGGAGAAATAATCCCATTTGCAGCATTCTCTCAGGTAGTAAGTGCAGTCCGCTGCCCCACCCTCACAGGTCTATGGAGAAACCAGAGGAATTTAAAAAGTCCTCAGTTAACCATGTCAGTAATATATCCACTATCCTCAGGTCCCCTTCTTTCACTCTGAGCCCAGAGTTCTCCAAAATATTGGTCAGCCTGAACTGGTATCCTTTAGCACCAGGCCCTTTATTGTACTTTTTTATAGAGCATTTTCTTTCTTTCTTTTCCCTTCCTTCCTTCCTTCCTTCCTTCCTTCCTTCCTTCCTTCCTTCCTTCCTTCCTTCCTTCCTTC
>NW_012116599.1:11769774-11773477 GCF_000951035.1 Colobus angolensis palliatus
CCTCCACCTCCTGGGTTCAAGTGATTCTCCTGCCTCAGCCTCCCGAATAGCTGGGACTACAGGTGTGTGCCACCACGTCTGACTAATTTTTGTATTTTTAATAGAGATGGGGTGCTGTGTTGGCCATGCTGGTCTCAAACTCCTGACCTCAGGTCATCCACCCACCTTGGCCTTCCAAAGTGCTGGGATTATAGGTGTGAGCCACCGTGCCCGGCCTAGAATATTTTCTGTCTGCTTGTAAATATGCCCTTTTTTTCCCCCTGCTGTGGAGGAAGGGTTTACTACTTTCATCTGATTCTCAGAGGGATCTGCTAACTTTCAAAGTTGAGAACCACTGATTTAGACTTCTTAACTCTTTCAAAGACAACCCCATGGAAGAAAACCTCTTACTTTACAGAGTCAAGAAAAATTAGGCTGCTAATTTCTAACCCACATACATTTGTGCTCGAGAACTTTTCTGAAAGCTCTTACATCTTGATAATCTCCTATGTTCATTTTATTGTTCTTCTACCTGTTTATCCATTTATTCATCAAACATTGAGTATGTAGGTTAATTATGCAAATTTCTGTAGAATACGCAAAAATGTGTAGTATATAATTAGTGACCAGATGATCTTTACAGATGAGATAAATCATATGCTTAGATAACACTAATGTAGTAAAGAAATTGAGAAGTGGTGAAGAGGCACAGATAAATTGCTTTGGGACTTCAAAGAAAGAGAAATTATTCTTGCCTGGGCAGGCAGGAGGATGGAGAGGAACTGGGAAGATTATGTGGTGGATTTTTAGATTATAGAAAATTTATAGTTTTTGGAGTAGATCTTAAAAGATGGATAGATTTTAGGTATGTGGAGATATTAGATACAGTGTACCGTCTCTGGTTCTTTATTTGAAAGATAATTGGGTACTACTGTGTGCCAGGCCTAGCCATGGGCACTTCATGGAGTTTATTAGGGAAAATAGACTCTGAACAAATCATTTTCTAATCAGTTGTCATATTTGTTGACTCTGTTAGCATATATTTGAGTGGCTATTAAATGCTGCTCTCAACTCAGAATACAGCAGTGAATAGAATAGATACCTCTATGTTCATGAAACCTATATTCTAGTTGGGGAAACAAAGTAAATAAGGAGATATATACTTTCTTATAGTGGTAAGTGCAAATGAAAATAAAGCTGGATAAGCAGATACACTCCAGCCTGGGTGACAGAGCAAGACTCTGTCTCAAAAAAAAAAAAAAAATTATTGTTGAATATCAACTACTTATAAATGAGGGGTGTTTATTTCTGGACTCTTTTATTCTTTTTATCTGTATGTCTTTGACTCTTAAAAAGGTGATGGATGTTAGCAATACTGTTCAGTTTTTGTTTATTCAATGAGCCATGTTAAGTTGGAAGTGACTGAAGAATTAGCTTCAAAGAGTAGTCTCTGTGGAATAAGTACATGCGAGAATATTTTCAAAGAAGTTGAAATTCAGTACAACCTGAAGTGGAATCCACTAAGATGTGTTATAATTTATGGGGTTACGAAGAGCAGAAATGATAGCAAAGTGGGGCTGTTTCAGTTACTGTGATCAGGGAAGCTTCTTTGACAGGCAGATATTTGAGCAGAGACTTGAACAAAATGAGAGGGCAGGACCTATGAATAGCCAGGCAGAGAGCTTTCCAGATAGAAGGATAGCAAGTGAAAAAGCCCTACGATGGAAGGTTGTAGTGTTCTAGGAATTGCAAGAAAGTCTCTGGAGTTGGAGTGTCATTTGCAAAAGAAGAAATTGTAGAACATGAGGATGGAAAAATGTCTAGATAAGGTCTTGTAGCATGGCAATAGAAGGAGGTTTGAAAGCTGTTGGGAGAATGACATGACTGATTTGTGTTTTAAAAGAATCACTCTAACTTTATTGGTCCAAAATGGAAATCAAGAGACCAATTATTGCAGTAATTCAGCATGGCAATAAAGGTTGTTTGGGTTTATGTAGTAACAGTGGAAATAGCAAGAAGATCCATTTAAAGGAAGGGCCACTGGGCTCTTCTGATGGATTGAATGTGGGGAATGAGAGGGAGAGAGTGAAGGGTAGTGCTATGGTTTAGGGCTAGAGGAACTGGATGGAAGGTGATGTCATCTGCTGAGAGAGCTGTGCTGGGTGAGGAGCGGGTTCTAGTGGGGATCAAGGGTTCTCTAGTTTGAGATGTCATCTAGGCAATTGAATATAAGTCTGAAGATGAGGGGAAAGATTGAGCTAGGCACTTAACTTTGGGAGTTTATAGCATGTAGAGAGAGATTTAAAGCCAAAAGACTGCATGAAATCACTTAAGAAGTGAGTATGGATGGATCTCTCATTTCATCCCTAAATATTTCAGGTGTCTCCAAAAGTTAGAGATTTTTGAAACACAGAATGAATTAATGATATTCATTGTCTAATCACTATTTACATTTCTCTGATTTTCTCTCTCCTCCTTTTTTTACCTTTCTTTTCTTTTTTAAAAATACAGGACTGGGCATGGTGGCTCACACCTGTACTTTCAGCACTTTGGGAGGCTAAGGTGGGTGGATTGCTCGAGCTCAGGAGTTCAAGACCAGCCTGGGCAACATGATGAAACCCCATCTCTACAAAAAATACAAAAATTAGCTGGGCACGGTGGCGTGTGCCTGTAGTCCCAACTACTTGGGAGGCTGAAGTGGGAGGATCTCTTGAGCTTGGGAGGCAGAGGTTGCAGTGAGCTGAGATAGTGCTGCTGCACCTAAGTGTAGGTAATGAAGTGCAACTCTGTCTCAAAAAAAAAAAAAAAAAAAAAAAATATATATATATATATAGTTGGTTGGTTAGAATCAGGATTCAAATAAAGCCTACACAATTGCCTTTTGTTGATATGTAACAATTTTAATCTATAGGCTTACCCTTTTTTCTTGCAATTTATTTGTTGGCAAAACTGAGTTATTTGTCCTATAGATTTTCTCACATTCTGAATGTGATTGAGTGTGCATGGTAATGTTGTTTAACATGTTCCTCTGTTCCATTTCCTATATTAGATCAGGTTTAATTTGGGGGGAAAAAAATACTTTGTAGGTGGAGATGTGTACTTCCTGATATAGTGAATCAGGAAGCACTTTGATTCTTTCTCTTTTTATAATATGCATATTTATCAGTAGGTTTAGGTATTGCCTCTGTGGTCCATCGATTTTAAAACTCTAGTCCACCCATTATAAAACATCCATCCATTATTATTACCTCTCTGGTCCATCCATTATAAAACGTTCATCCGTTATAAAACTCCCTCTCCATCAGCTTATGACTTACTGCTTTTAGCAACCATTGATGATCATTACCTGAATCCGTTATTCAGTAGGGATGGCAAAATGGCAGTACCGAAAGCCTTTTTTTCCTTCTTAATTTAATTAGCTGAAACACTTGTATAAAGAAAACCTTTACCTCATCAATTACTTGGTTACCTTGAGGTACAGTTTGTACAGGCCAGGGAGAATAAATGCGTAGAATTCTCCGTAGTTATCCAGAGAAAGCCCCTTTATTATACTTCCTGTGTCTTTTAGACAAGACACTAGTAGCCATTGATTGCGGTCTTGTTTTCCTAGTATGACAGGAGGTTCCAGGGTTGTCTTGTCCATTTCCTGCTCCAGATTTGAATTAGCCATTTCTCTAAGGGGTCCCACACCCTTTTTTTTTTTTTTTTTATTAGATGGAGTCTT
>NW_012116599.1:11774097-11778038 GCF_000951035.1 Colobus angolensis palliatus
AGCCACCGCGCCCGGCCCTCACACCCTTACTTTTAAGCAGTATGCAATATGGAATGATTAGAGAGTACACAGGTTTTGAGTCCTGTGATCTCATGATGATCTTTTTCCCCCATACCTTTTGTTATTTTCTTATGTGTCTTAGGATAATAACATAGAATAAAATGCTTTAAAGAAGTAACACATTAATTTATATTTTAATTGCACAGTTTTGAATGACTTAATTTATTACGTCCTATTACCTCAGGGGTCTCCAACCCCTGGGCCATGGACTGGTGCTGGTCTGTGGCCTGTTAGGCTGGACCATGGACTGGTACTGGTCTGTGGCCTATTAGGAACTGGACCACACAGCAGGAGGTGAGCAGTGGGTAAGCGAGCATTACTGCCTGAGCTCCGCTTCCTGTCAGATCGGCAGGGGCGTTAGATTCTCATAGGAGCATGAACTCTATTGTGAACTGTGCATGCGAGAGATTTAGGTTGCATGCTCCTTATGAGAATCTAATGCTTGCTGGTCTGAGATGGAGCAATTTCATCCTGTAACACCCCCCTACCTCTGGTCTGTGGAAAAATTGTCTTCCACAAAACCAGTCTCTGGCACTGAAAAGGTTGGGGACTGCTGCCTTATAGCATTTTTTGGTTTAGTAACTCAAAAGTGAATTTAGTCCCTACAACACTAATTCTTCACGATAAACCATAAAGATTATCACAAAGTCGGATGTAGATTAGTTTTTGAATATGCTGTACAGTTAAGCTTGCTGTACTCTGGTTATTGCTTTCTACTGATCTTCTGTATTAGTCCATTTTCATGCTATTGATAAAGACATACCCAAGACTGGGCAATTACAAAAGAAAGAGGTTAATGGATTCACATTTCCATGTTGCTGGGGAGGCCTTCCAGTCATGGCAGAAGGTAAAAGGCCTGTTTTACATGGCGGCCTACAAGGGAAGAGAACTTGTTCAGGGAAACTCCCCTTTATAAAACCATCAGATCACGTGAGGCTTATTCACTGTCATGAGAACAGCACAGGAAAGACCCACCCTCCATGATTCAATTACCTCCCATCTGGTGCCTCCCATGACGTGTGGGAATTGTGGGAGCTACAGTTCAAGATGAGATTTGGGTGGGGGCACAGCCAAACCATGTCACCTTCTCTTCCCATTCTCTTCTTAAACTTTGTATGCATGAGCCAAAACATGATTATTAAGTAGACAGGCAGAATCATGCTGATTACAATTTATACTCTCCCACACATAATACATACATGCAGAGAAAGACCTTTCACTGTGAGAAAGTTCAGCCTGCAGATTGTATAACAAAGTCAGTATTTTGGTACCTATGATATTTTCTCCATGGTTGATGGGAACCAAATCCTTTGTGGAACCATTAGTGGCAGAAATAAATACATAATAGAAACTATTGAAACTAAAGGCCTGAGCTCTTTGCATAATGTCTTCCTTTTTTTCTTTTTCTTGAGACGGAGTCTCACTCTGTTGCCCAGGCTGGAGTGCAGTGGTGTGATCTCAGCTCACTGCAACCTCTGCCCCCTGAGCTCAAGTGATACTCTTGCCTGAGCCTCCTGAGTAGCTGGGATTCCAGGCATGTGCCACCACACCCAGCTAATTTTTGTATTTTTAGTAGAGACAGGGTTTCACCATGTTGGCCAGGCTGATCTTGAACTCCTGACTTCAAGTGATCTGCCTGCCTTGTCCTCCCAAAGTGCTGGGACTACAGATGTGAGCCACTGTGCCAGGCCCATAATGTCTTTCCAGGAGACTACCTTTTACCTGCTAGTCTAACTGTAGTATGACAGTTGTTTTCTTGCCCAGAACTACTCTCTCTGAGGTAAAGTATGTATGGGGATGATACAGGAAAAACCATTAGACCCTAGATTGTTCTGTAGCCACCATGCTTTAGATGTAGGGTGTACACCTGTGCCTTCTGCCTGTGCTTGGGCTGCTGTGACAGTACCCAAGGTTGTATTAGTTCTTTGAGGATGATCGGGGCAGATGTTCCTAAATATTTCTGAATTTGCCAGGCACTTTTAAGGAAATTGAATGAATTTGTTGATTTAAATGATATCAGATTCTTTTTCTGCCATAACTTGTCAGTAAATTTTCTTATTTTTGAATGATCTTCTTTGGGTCAGTTATGAAAACAAGGCTTATGTGGTAAAGCAGAAGTGCAGATGGCAGAGCTGGTTTTTTAATTGTACAGGCTGTGTATTCCTTTTTCAGAATAAGGAATTCTTATCCAAAATAAGGTCCTTCTTGGGACCAGAAGTGTTTTTTTATGTTTTGGATGTTTTTTGGATTTTGGAATATTTACATTATACCAGTTGAGCATCCTAAATCCTAAAATCTGAAATCTGAAACGCTCCACTGAGCATATCTTTTGAGTGTTGTATTGATGCTCAAAAAGTTTCATATTTTGGACCATTTTGGATTTTCAGATTAGGGATGTTCACCTGTGTATCCGTGCCCCTAGCTGTGGCTTCACTCACTTGAGCTCTTGCAGGAAGGGGCCTAAGGGAATCTTTTTGGAGATTGCTGGCCAGTAGAACTTTTTTGTAGTATTAAAGAGAGGGAGATATGTCTGTTTCTAACTTCCCATGGACAGGTGAATGGACAAATGAATATATGAATCAGACAAGAGTCAAAACACAGCAAAAAAGAAAATTTCATTAAATGTACTCAGGGACTGGGAAACAAGTTTTTAAAAAAGTTCGTTAAACTTTTGCTCAAAAGTTTTGAGCGCAATTTTGCTCAAAAAAATAAAGCGTTGTTTACAAGTTTTTCTGTTACTGTATTTTTATGGAGTCAATTTTTATAAACTGAGGATATATTCTTACTTTTATTCTAATTGTTAATATCTTTGTAATATTTTACTTTGGATTTGTGAGTCGATATTATAATATTAATTGTCTAGGGATGGTTATGTTAATTGAACCTACTGTATTAAAATGTTTTAGGAAAGATTTAATAACTTTTTCTGCCTTGTATAAGGTGAAGATCTTTCACTAAGCATGATCTTTGTGTTACTTTTAATTAGAACATTAGACCTATCAAATATAAACATGGTGAAACCGCTAGAGCTCTTTCACTTCATTCAGGTCTCTGCTCAAATGTTGCTTCCTCTAAGCAGTATTTCCTAATCGCCCTACTGATAAACTAGCCACACCCTCTCCATTATTCTCTCGTTTACTTAACCAGCTTTCTCATTCTTTCAATATATTTAATTGCGCTTCTCACTAGTCGACTTTTGATTGTGTTCACTGTTCTGCCCTTGACACCTAGAACAGTTTCTGGCACCATGAAAGGGACTCCATAATGACTTGTTGAATGAGTAAATTGTTCATCATTTGTCACCCCGCTAGGATGTAGGACTGATGATGGTGCCTGGCACGAGATGGGCATTCCAACATTTGTTTGAAAGAATAAAAGGAATGTTTACAAGTAGTGATCAAATTCATTTATTTATTTATATATATATACATGTGAGCATTTAAGTTTTAATTATATGTTTAAATTGAACATAGATATTTCTCATCTAGAAATAGATTCTTAAAAAGGATGTGGTATTCAAGTAACATCCAGAACCTACAAAATCTGCTGCTTTTTTGCTAATGTGGATGGGCAGATTTACCTGTAGGGTCACAGTTTTTTTCAGTGACTCAATAACACCTGGTGTATTTTAATGTAGTGCCCATAGACATCAGAGTGCTGTATGTGACAAATTCATAAAATGGATTAGTATCTGAATTGGTTTTTTATTTTATTTTATTTTATTTTAGAGATAGAATATCCCTTTGTCGTCCAGGCTGGAGTGCTGTGGTGTTGATCGTAGCTTACGGTAACTCCTAGGCTCAAGTAATCTTCCCACTTCAGCTTTCCAAGTAGCTAGGACTACAGGTGCACCCCCTGTGCCTCCCCCCGCCCCTCCCCCC
>NW_012116599.1:11778138-11800683 GCF_000951035.1 Colobus angolensis palliatus
CCCTTCCTCCACTATGCCTTGTTGATTTTTAAATTTTTTGTGGAGACAGGCTCTCAATATGTTGCCTAGGCTGGTCTTAAACTCCTCCTGCCTTGGCCTCCCATAGTTCTGAGATTACAGGTGTAAGTCACTGTGCCTGGCCTGGGTTTTTTTCCTCTACTTGCTTCATTAGTATTGTAGTGTAAATGTCCATCAGTGTGTGTGCTTTATATATTGATTTCAGGCCACAAAATGGGGAATTAAAGCTTTATTTTTGGAGACAGGGTCTTGCTTTGTTGTCTGGGCAGTGGGCATAATCTTGACTCACTGCAACCTGTGCCTCTCTCAGGCTCAAGTGATCCTCCCACCTTAGCCTCCCAAGTAAAGCTTTATATTTTTATAAGAACATTTTATAAACTCTTGTTCACACTTAATTTTGTTTTTTTCCACTTCATCTTGTATTCTTGTGGTTTCCTTTGGGAACACTGTGGCATACTTTGTTGAGTTCTTTTATCATTCCCTAACTTACTAATTGTTCCTATATAGTGAGCCTTTATGAAGCAGCATGGTACTACTTCTAGTATTCAGGGCCTTTGGGGAGAGGTGATGAAAATGTAGATCAGAAATATGAGAAGTGGATAAGGCCTTAATTTGGGGCATCTGAAGACCTGATTGTCAACCTGGCTTTGCTGGATTGATTATGTGCTTTAGGTGGTCTGTGCTTCTGGAAAGTAAATATCCTTTTTCGAACTACATGATTAGTGTCCAATATCATTAGCTTCTGTATATGCAGTTTCTTCCTTAGAAAAGAAAAATCTGCTCTTTTTTTTCTTCTCCCAGTGATTTAGCAGAATTTTTAAATTTTCTTCAGGTAGTTAAACCAGAGAACAATGACAAAGAAACAGAAGCTGCATATGAATCAGATATCCCCGAGGAGCTCTGTGGACACCATCTCCTGCAACAGTCCCTGAAAAGCTATAATGACAGTCCTGATGTCATTATAGAGGCTCAGTTTGATGGTAGCGACTCAGAAGATGGACATGGCATCACACAAAATGTGCTGGTTGATGGTGTTAAGAAACTCTCAGTTTGTGTTTCTGAAAAAGGTGAGTACTAGACTATTGTCTGACTTTTTTTTTTCTTTAAATACACTGATTAAGTATTGGAATTCTCTCTCTGCTACAGAGTAGGTAGCGCAATGCAATTGATATAGTCCTAATTTTTGACCTGTGGCAGCTTTTAGAAAAGGGGGAATCTTTGACAGGTTTAGCTGCTGGTTATGAAAGAGGGGATGAAAGTGCTACCAACGGTTTGTGTGGGCAGTAGTTGCAGTTGCCACATTCCTAATAGGCTTGAACTGTGTTGCTGGGTAACATTGACATCTCTTGCGAGAGGCCCAATCCTGTGGCTGATGTGAACACAATTAAACTGGTATGTAAAATTCTTATGAAAAATCACTTTATTTTACTCTCAGTTTTACTTTAAATATCTTTTAAAAGTATTTTTGTCGGCCAGGGGCAGTGGCTCACGCCTGTAGTCCCAGCACTTTGGGAGGCTGAGGCGGCCGGATCACGAGGTCAGGAGATCGAGACCATCCTGGCTAACACGGTGAAACCCCATCTTTACTAAAAATACAAAAAATTAGCTGGGCGTGGGCCAGGCGCGGTGGCTCACACCTGTAATCCCAGCACTTTTGGAGCCCGAGGTGGGCGGATCACGAGGTCAGGAGATCAAGACCATCCTGGCTAACACGTTGAAACCTTGTCTCTACTAAAAGTACAAAAAAAAAAAAAAAAAAAAAAAAAAAAAAAAAAAATTAGCTGAGTGTTGTGGTGGGCGCCTGTAGTCCCAGCTACTCAGGAGGCTGAGGCAGGAGAATGGCATGAACCAAAGAGGTGGAGCTTGTAGTGAGCCAATATCGCACCACTGCACTCCAGCCTGGGCAACAGAGCAAGACTCCATCTCAAAAAAAAAGGTATTTTTGTCATTTCTGGTGGGCATGGATCACTCAAAATTTTATAAACAGATAACCTTAGAAAGTATTTTGATTCTAAGCCTTTTAAAAATCCAGTCTTGTTTACTCTGATTGAAATCTAAGCCATGGGTCCTCTGGATACAGAGAAAAAGCAGTTGTAAACATGAGATCTGTGACCACGGACCCTACCTGACCACATGCTAGGAGACTTAAGGAAAGTGTTATGTACAATTTGAATATTTCAAGGTAGAGATTTTGAAGAGATTCTACATAGAAGGAGTATATTTTCTAGCCAAATTGAATTTTATATATATTATTAATGGAAACCGACTAACTCTGATCTGGCCAGGCTGACTAGATAATGAGCTTTGTTATCAAGAAGTTTCTGGCACAGTTCCCACAAAAGGCTAGGAGAAATGCCAGAAGATTACTAAAGGAGGATGTTCAGCAGACAACTTGTTTAGGGACTGCTGAGCATATGTCCCCACAGCGTAAAGAAAGCAGAAGGTGTTTTCAGGACGTGACTGCAGAAGGATGACTGCTTTTCTCCATTGCTGATGAGGTAGTGATCTGTGAAAGAAAGCATTTTTGGAAAGCATGTGGTCTTTATGGTGCCAAGTACTCCTCATTCAGAATGACTTTCCAACTCTGAAATTCTTCTTGACTGAAGAGGCTACTACTTCCTGTGTCAGGTACTGCTATGGGCCCTGCCAGGTGTCACTTACTTCAGGGTACCCAGGTTCCTTTTGTTTGGGGACATGTTTAAATAACTAATGGGTTCCATGTTAAGAGCACAGCCAGTTCCTTTTGGATGCTATTCCTTGACATTTCATTCTTGCGATTTTTCTACTTTTTTTTCTTTTAAAATAGTTGAATACTGTGACATTCTTCTTAAAGTAAATGTGTATTATCATAATCACATCAGTACTATGAGTCACTTATTTTCAGTGAGAAGAGTGGCAAATAACCAGGACTCTAAGTAGCCAAATCCTTCATTAACAAGATCAGCAAGGAAGAGAGAGATTCACAGGATAAAGTCAGGCAAAGGAACACTTTAAAGTGTATTGTTGGCTTAAAACTACTTCGTGGAAACCCAGCTCTGGTGATAGGCTTGGCAGATCTCAGCAGCCTCTTTTCCTCTGGGCTCCAAGTGAAGGGATGAGACACATTGATCTCTCATTAGTGGTTGGTACAAATACAAGGACAAGGAAATACTGATGGATGGAAGTGACAGCAGAATTGATGCCTGGGTTGGATGCTAATAGTTCACTCTGTTAGCATCCAACCCAGAGTTTTGGGAAACTCTGATGCTATACCTCCTCTTGATTCACCCTCTATTATAATTCTCCCCCCACACTCCTTTTGAGACAAGGTTTTTCACCCAGGCTGGAGTACAGTGGTGTGACCATAGCTCACTGCAGCCTTGACCTCCTGGAATCAGGCGATCTTCCTGCCTCAGCTTCCTGAGTAGCTGGGACTAAAGTGTGCACCACCACACCCAGAAATTTTTTTTTGTTGTTGTTTTTTAATAGAGACAGGGTCTTGCTGTGTTGCCAGGGCTAGTCTTGAACTCCTGGCCTCAAGCGATCCTCCTGCCAAAGCACTGGGATTACAGGTGAGAGCTGTCGTACCTGGCCCCTCCCTCTTTCTTACAAGTAAATATCACTGAGTACATTACAAGCCCACTGTATGCATGTTTCTTTCCTTATTCTTTTTGCATCCTTCCTAGCCCGTTGTTACTTATATTACTTAGTAGCCCTGACTGAGGGAACAACCTTAATCCTTCCCTCAGTATCTGGTACAGATTTCTCTTTTCTGCTAGCCTCTAAATAGAGAGTTTGTGAAACCACATGGCTGTTTCTCATTTCTTGCCCTCTTGATATTTAGGAAAATTGCAATTTGCTCTTTTAAAAATCACAGCATTTTTAAGGATATTTCAACCAGCTTCTCTTACTTGGGATAATAAAAAAAATCTGGTTACCATTAGGATGTTAGTACTTTTTGCACTATTTAGGGTTTTGAAGTTTGTTATTGAAACAAACCATAACCTTAAGAATATCAAACTTTTCCTAAGACTTCTAGAAAGACTCTTTGCTTTGTGTTGTACTTGCAAGTGGATTATTAATCCTGGTTCATGCTTGTGTTCAAAAGTGTTTTTTTGGTTGTTTCTGCTGTAGTATTATGTTTCTTTGCCCAAAGCAAATGCTCCATATTGCATGTGTATTTATAGCATATACCTATTTGCTGAGGAAATATTTATATCTTTGTGATAACTACCAGTTTCTCTGGTAAGAGAGCACATTGCTCCTGTTGTCTGTAGCAAGTGCCTATCATTGCATTAAGAGAAACATCTCAGCATCTCAGACATTCATCCAGTAGTTTCTTTGAGGATAATGGCACAGGTCTGCATTATCCCCAGCCCCTGAGAGAGAGGGGGCCAAAGACCTGGGCCCCTTTTAGAGGTCCAGTCCCCAATCCCCACTCGAGATTGAACTTTTACCACTTTACAAGCAGTAGCTTTGTTGTTAGCATAGAAACCTGCCATCCGTATGGAGCTTAGGGACAACCAATTAAAATTTTCTTGGTATCAAATGCATAAATGACTTAAAAAATGTTTGACTGTTGTGCTAGGAAATAGTAGGTCTTATTCATTCTTTGTAACTATCTTTTTTTTACCCATTAACCATTGCCACTTCTCCCCACTTACTACCCTTCACAGTCCCTGGTAATCATCCTTCTACTCTCTATCTCCATGAGTTCAATTGTTTTAGTTTTTTAGCTCTCACAGATAAGTGAGAACATATGAAGTTTGTCTTTCTATGCCTGACTACTTCACTTAACATAATGACCTCCAGTTCCATTCATGTTCTTGCAAATGACAGGATCACATTCTTTTATTTATTTTTTAAATGGCTGAATAGCACTCCATTGTGTATATCTGCCACATTTTCTTTATCCAGTTGTCTGTTGATGGACATGTAGGTTGTTTCCAAATCTTGGCTATTATGATTAGTGCTGTGAAAAACATGGGAGTGCAGATATCTCTTTGATATACTGTTTTCCTTTCTTTTGGATGTATGCATAGGAGTGGGATTGCTGGTATGGTAGCTATTTTTAGTTTTTTTGAGGAACTTCCAAACTGTTCTCCATACTGGTTATACGAATTTACATTCTCTCTCTCTCTCTTTTTTTTTTTTTCTCGCTCTGTCGCCCAGGCTGGAGTGCAGTGGCACGGTCTCGGCTCACTGCAAGCTCTGCCTCCCGGGTTCACGCCATTTTCCCGCCTCAGCCTCCCGAGTAGCTGGGACTACAGGTGCCCGCCACCACGCCAGGCTAGTTTTCTGAATTTTTTTTAGTAGAGGCGGGGTTTCACGGTGTTAGCTAGGATGGTCTTGATCTTCTGACCTCGTGATCCGCCCGCCTTGGCCTCCCAAAGTGCTGGGATTACAGGCTTTAGCCACCGCGCCCGGCTACATTCTCACCAACAGTGTATGAGGGTTCCCTTTTCTCTACATCCTCACCAACATTCGTTATTGCCCATCTTTTAGATAAAAGCCATTTTAACCAGGGTGAGATGATACCTCATTGCAGTTTTGACTTGCATTTCTCTGATGATCAATGATGTTGAGCACTTTTCTGTAAGCCTCTTTGCCATTTGTCTGTCTTCTTCACTCAAGAAGTCTTTGCCCAGTCCAATGTCCTGCAGAGTTTCTCCAATGTTTTCTTTTTGCAGTTTAATAGCTTGAGGTCTTAGATTTAAGTCTTTAATCCATTTTGATTTGATTTTTTATGTGAGGAGAGATAGGAGTCTAGTTTCATTCTTCTGCATATGGATATCCAGTTTTCTCAGCACCGTTTATTGAAGAGACTGTCCTTTCCTCAGTGCATGTTATTGGCACCTTTGTTGAAAATGAGTTCACTGTGGATGTATGGATGTATGTATGGATGTATGTATGGATGTATGTATTCTGGGTTCTGTACTCTGTTCCACTGGTCTGTGTATCTGTTTTTATGCCAGTACCATGCCATTTTGGTTACTATAGCTCTGTAGTATAATTTGAAGTCTGGTAATGTGATTGCTCCAGTTTTGTTCCTTTTTCTCGAGATAGCTTTGTCTATTTTGGATCTTTATGGTTCTGTATAAATTTTGGGATTTTTTTTTTTCTATGAAGAATGTCATTGGTATTTTGTTAGGGACTGCATCGAATCTGTAGATTGCTTTGATATTGACATTTTAACAATATTGATTCTTCCCATCCATGATCGTGAAATATCTTTAAACATTTTTGTGTCCTCTTTAATGTAATTCATCAATATTATATAGTTTGCATTGTATAGATATTTTACTTCTTTGGTTAATTCTGAGATATTTAATTTTATTTGTAACTACTGTAAATGGGATTACTTTCTTGCTTTCTTTTTCAGATTGTTCACTGTTAGCATATAGAAATGCTGTGATTTTTGTATGTTGATTTTATATCCTACAAATTTACTGAATTTTCAGTTCTAATAGTTTTTTGGTGAAGTCTTTAGGCTTTTCCAAATATAAGATCATATCATCTGCGAGCAAGAATTATTTGACTTCTTCCTTTTCCAATTTGGGTGTCCTTTATTTCTTTCTCTTGTCTGATTGCTCTAGCTAGGACTTCCAGTACTAGGTTGAATAACAGTAGTGACAGTGGGTATTCTTGTTGTGTTCCAGACCTTAGAAGAAAGGCTTTTAGATTTTCCCCATTCAGTTTGATATTAGCTGTGCATCTGTCATATACAGCTTTTATTAGGCTGAGATATATTCCTTCTGTACCCAGTTTTTCAAGGGTTTTTATCATGAATGGATGTTGAATTTTATCAAGTGCTTTTTCAGCATCAATTGAAATGATCATATAGTTTTCTTTCTTCATTTGGTTGATATGATGTATCACATTGATTGATTTGCATATGTTGGACCATGTTTGCATCCCTGGAATAAATCTCAGTTGGTCATGATGAATGATCCTTTTAATGTGTTGTTGAATTTTATTTGCTAGTATTTTGTTGAGGATTTTTGCGTTAATATTCATCAGTGGTATTGGCCTGTAGTTTTTTTTTTTTTTTAAATATGTGTCTTTGTCTGGTTTTGGTATCGGTAATATTGGCCCTGTAGAATGAGTTTGGAAGTATTCCCTTCTCCTCTGTTTTTCAGAATAGTTTGAGTAGGATTGGTATTAATTCTTCTTTAAACGTTTGGTAGAATACCAATAGTGAAGCCGTCAGGTCCTGAATTTTCTTTGTAGGAAGACTTTTTATTACAGCTTCAATCTTGTTACTTGTTATTGGTGTGTTCAGGTTTTGCATTTCTTCATGGTTCAATCTTAGTAGATTGTATGTGTCTAGGAATTTATCAATTTTCTGCATTTTCCAATTTGTTGGTATGTAGTTTCTCATAGTATCCACTAATGATCTTTTGAGTTTCTGCAGTATCAGTTGTAGTGTCTCCTTTTTCATCTCTGATTTTATTTATTTGGGTCTTTTCTTAGTCTGGCTAAAGATTTGTCAATTTTGTGTAACTTTTCAGAAAACTTATCTTTTTGTTTCATTGATCTGTTGGATTGTTTTCTTCATTTCAATTTCATTTATTTCTGCTCTGACCTTTATTATTTCTTCTACTAATTTTAAGTTTGGTTTGCTACTGCTTTTCTAGTTGCTTAAGATGCATCATTAGGTGGTTTATTTGAATTTTTTCTTCTTTCTTTTTCTTTTTTTTTTTTAATTGATGTAAGCACAGTTTTCCTTGTGTCCCATAGGTTTTGATATGCTGTGATTCTATTATCATTTGTTTCAAGAAATTTTAAATTTGTTAACCCACTGGTCATTCAGCATGTTTTTAAATTTTCATGTATTTGTATAGTTTCCAAAATTCCTCTTGTTATTGATTTCTAGTTTTGTTCCATTGTGGTCAGAGAAGATACTTGATACTATTTCAGTTTTTTTTGGAGTGTTCTAAGACTTGTTTTGTGATCTAACGTATGGTCTGTCCTTGAGAATGATCCATATGCTAAGGAAAATAATGTGTATTCTGCAGCCTTTGGATGAAGTATTCTGTAAATATTTTTTAGGGCTATTTTGATCTATAATGCAGATTAAGTCAGCTGTTTCTTTGTTGATTTTCTGTCTGGGAGATCTGTCAAATGCTGAAAATGGGTTGTTGAAATCTCCAGCTGTTGGCCAGGTATAGTGGCTCATGCCTGTAATCCCAGCACTTTGGGAGGCCAAGGCAGGTGGATCACTTGAGGACAGGACTTTGAGACCAGCCTGGCCAACATAGCAAAATCCCATCTCTACTAAAAATACAAAAATTAGCCAGTCGTGGTGTGCACCTATAATCCCAGCTACTGGGGAGGCGGAGGTGGGAGGATTGCTTGAACCTGAGAGGCAGAGGCTGCAGGAAGCCAAGATTGCGCCACTGCACTCCAGCCTGGGTGACAGAGCGAGACTCCCTCTCAGAAAAAAAAAAAAAAAAAAAAGGAAAGAAAGAAAGCTCTAGCTGTTATTATATTGGGGTCTCTTTCTCTCTCTCTCTTTAGCTCTAATAATGTTTGCTTTATACATCTGGGCACTCCAGTGTTGGGTGCATATATTTAAGATTGTTACACCTTCTTGCTAAATTGACCCCTTTATCATTATATAGTGACCTTCTTTTTCTCTTCTTACAGTTTTTGCCTTGAAATATATTTTATCTGATATTAATATAGGTATTTCTTCCCTTTTTTGGTTTCTATTGGCTTGGTATATCTTTTTCCATCCTTTTATTTTCAGTTGATGTATGTCTTTATAGGTGAAGTGTGTTCCTTATAGGCAGCAGATCATTGTGTCTTTTTTTTTCATCCATTCAGCCACTCTGTGTCTTTTTATTGGAAAGTTCAGTTCAGTTACATTCAGTGTTATCATTGATGAGTGAGGACTTACTCCTGCCATTTTGTTATTTGTTTTTTGGTGGTTTTGTGGTCTTCTCTTCTTTCTACATTCCTGTCTTCCTTTTAGTGAAAGTGATTTTTCCCTGGTAATATGACATAATTCTTGCTTTTTAATTTTTGTGTATTTGTTGTATGTTTTTTGATTTGAGGTTACAATCAGTATTACAAATGCTATCCTATAACCCATTATTTGAAGCTGATAGCAGCTTACTACTGTTTTCATAAATAAATAAGCAAAAAGAAAACTAATAAAAACTCTACACCGTAACTTCATCCCCTCACTTTTTTTGTTGCTTTTATTCACATCTTACAATATTGTCTGTGTCTTGAAAAGTTGTTGTAGTTATTATTTTTAATTGGTTTATCTTTTAATCTTTCTATTTAAGGTAAGAGTAGTTTACACACCAAGTTACAGTGTTATAATATTTCTGTGTTTTTCTGTGTACTTATTATCAGTGAGTTTTGTACCTTCAGATGATTTTTCATTGATCATTAATGTTCTTTTCTTTCTAAATGAAGTACTCCCTTTAGCGTTTCCTGTAGGACAAGTCTGGTGTTGATGAAGTCCTTCAGCTTTTGTTTGTCTGGGAGAGTCTTTATTTCTCCTTGATGTTTGAAGGATATTTTCACTGGATATACTATTCTATGGTAAAAGTTTTTTTTTTTTTTTTCCTCCAGCACTTTAAACATATTATGCCACTGTAAGGTTTCCACTGGAAAGTCTGCTGCCACATATGTTGGAGCTTCTTTCTTGGGGTTTCTCTCTCTCTCTCTCTCTCTCCCCGCCCCCCTCTTTCCTTTCTCTTCCCCTTCCCTTCCCTCCCCCTGCCCTGCCCTTCTCCTGCCCTCTCCTGCCTTCCTCTGCCCTCCTCTCCCCTGCCCTCTCCTCCCCTGCCCTCCTCTCCCCTCCCCTT
Organism: Colobus angolensis palliatus; assembly: GCF_000951035.1. Classification (NCBI taxonomy): domain Eukaryota; kingdom Metazoa; phylum Chordata; class Mammalia; order Primates; family Cercopithecidae; genus Colobus; species Colobus angolensis. The sequence continues at coordinate 11,787,960 of NW_012116599.1, forward strand.
CCCATTCTTCCCTTCTTTTTTTCGGGTCCTTTCTTTATCCTTGACCTTTAGGAGTTTGATTATTAAATGCTTGGGGTAGTTTTCTTTTAGTTAAATCTGCTTGGTGTTCTATAACCTTCTTGTACTTGAATATTAGTATCTTTCTCTAGGTTTGGGGAATTGTCTGTTATTATTTCTTGGATTAAATTTGCTATCTGTATGTCTTTCTCTACCTCCTCTTTAAAGCCAATAGCTCGTAGGTTTGCCCTTTTGAGGCTGTTTTCTAGATCTTGTAGGCACGTGTCATTCTTTTATTCTTTCTTCTCTTGTCTCCTATGTGTATTTTCAAATAACCTGTCTTTAACCTCACTAATTCCTTGTTCTCCTTGATCAGTTTTGCTATTAAAAGACTCTGATGTGTTCTTCAGTATGTCAGTTTCATTTTTCAGCTGCAGATTTTCTGTTTGATTCTTTTTAATCATTTCAATCTCTTTGTTAATTTATCTGATATAATTCTGAATTTCTTTTCTATTATCTTGAATTTCTTTGAGTTTCCTCAAAACAACTGTTTTGAATTTTCTGTCTGAAAGGTTACATATTTCTGTTTCTTGAGGATTGGTCCTTGGTGCCTTACTTAGTTTGTTTGGTGAGGTCATGTTTTCCCAGATGGTGTTGATGCTTGTAGATGTTCATCAGTGTCTGGACATTGAAGAGTTAGGTATTTATTGTAGTGTTCATGGTTTAGGCCTATTTGTATCTGTCCTTCTTGGGAAGGCTTTCCAGGTATTCAAAAGGATTTGGGTGTTCTAATCTAAGCTGTATGTGCGTTAGGGGTTACCCCAAGCCCAGTAACACTGTGTTTTTTGCAGACTTGTAGAGGTTCCTCCTTGGTGGTCTTGGATAAGATCTGGAAGAATTCTCTGGATTACCAGGCAGAGACTCTTGTTCTCTTCTCTTACTTCCTCCCAAACAAACCAAGTTTCTCTGTCTGTGCTAAGCCACCTGGAGCTGGGAGTGGGCTGACCCAAGTACCGCTGTGGCCATTATCACTGGGACTGTGTTGGATCAGACCTGAAGCCATCACAGCACTGGGTCTCACACAAGGCCCACTCTAACCACAACCCAACAACCTGTATTGCTGCTGAACTGGCTTTCACACCACAGGATGCAGTCCTTCTCACCCTTCCCTCCCCTTTCCACAGGCACAGGAGCCTCACCCTGTGGCTGCCACCACTACACACCCATGGGGAGTACTGCTAGGCTTCCACCAATGTTCACTTAAGGCCCAAGGACTCCTCAGTCAACTTGTGGTGAAGAATGTTGGTAGGCCTGGGACTTACCCTTCAAAGTGGTGGGCTCCCCTCTGGCCCAGGGCAGGTCCAGAAGTGATGCCGTGTAAGAGCCAAGGCCTAGAATCAGGGACCCCAAGAGCCCACCTGGTACTCTACTCCCCTGAGGCCAAGCAGATGGAGTCTCTCACAATAGCCACCACAGCTGAGAATATGCTGTATCTAATCTTAAGCCGGCATGTCTCGGAGTCTCAGCCAAGGCCCATGGTGTGCTACCTGGGTATCACAGCTGGTTATTCAGGGCCGAATGGCTCTTTAATTTAGCAGGTGATGAGTCCACCATTACTGAGTCATTCCTCCCTTCAAGGCAACAGGTTATATTCTGGCCTAGGGTGTGCCTAGAAATGTCATCAGTGGAAATTTTTGCTTCCCTGTCTTTTAGGCTGGGTGAACAATGTGGTCATACTAGGTAGGATAGATGGTCAGGACCCACGGTATTCTAAGACCCAAATCCTGTGCTAGACCAGACATTCCTCCCTATGAAGTTTACAAAAGAAATATACACAAGAGGGCAAAGCAAGGCAGAGGAACAGTTCTTTCTTTATTAACGGAAGCTTCCATCTAAGCCAGAATGATTGTAGTGTACATTCCTACTTGCAATGTATGAGGCTCTTTTTATCTTCTCATCTCTGCCAACAGTTAGGAGTATCGAGCTTTCTAAATTTTTTTTTTTTTTTTAGACAGAGTCTACTCTGTCACCCAGGCTGGAATGCGGTGACACCATCTCGGCTCACTTTAACTTCTACCTCCTGGGTTCAAATAATTATCCTGCCTCAGCTTCCTGCGTAGCTGGGACTATAGGCACACGCCACCATGCCCAGATAATTTTTGTATTTTTAGTGGAGATGGGGTTTCACCATGTTGGCCAAGCTGGTCTGGAACTCCTGTCCTCAGGTGATCCAACTGCCTTGGCCTCCCAAAGTGCTGGGATTACAGGTGTGAGCCACCACACCCGGCCCAGCTTTCTAATTTTTGTAATATAGATTAAGTTCTATAAATTGCTTTTTTATATCATTTGCCCATTTTTCCATCAGGGTGACTATTCTCTTGTTGATTTACAGGAATTTCTTATCTTCTATCTAATAATCCCTTTTCTAATGTCAGTTTTACAAACATCTTCTCTCATTTTGTCATGTAGTCATTTGCCTATTAACTTTGTGTGGTATCTTCCATAGAACAAACATTTTTAATTTTAACGCAGTAAAAGTTAACATACACTTTATGGGTTTTTAAGTTTTTCCCTGTCATTAGGTCACAAAGATATTCTCCCTTGTAATATTTTATTAAGTCTAGAGTTTTGCCTTTTGCTAAACTTCATGATGCGCATTCTTCATTGATTGAGATTATCACCTGGTTTTCTCTCTTCTAAGTCTATTTCTGAAGTTGAACCATCCTTTTGTTCATAATATAAATTCTACTTAATCCTGATGTGTTATTATTTCAAAAATACATGATTGGATTCATTTAGGTAATATTAGTGTAGTATTTTGTGTGTGTGTGTGGTTTTTTTGGGACAGAGTCTAGCTCTGTTGCCCAGGCTGGAGTGTAGTCATGCCATCCTGGCTTACTGTATCCTCTGCCTCCTGGGATCAAGAGGTTCTCCTGCCTCAGCCTCCCAAATAGCTGGGATTACAGATGTACACCATCACACTCAGATAATTTTTGCATTTTTAGTACAGATGGGGTTTTGCCATGTTGTCCAGGCTGGTCTTGAACGCCTGGCCTCAAGTGCTCTGCACACCTCAGCCTCCCAAAGTGCTGGGATTATAGGCATGAGCCAGTGTGCCTGGCCAAGTGTAGTATTTTTTGTATCATGTTAAAATGGATCTTTGATTTTTTTGTTATTCAGTTTTTAGAATCAAGATTATAATACATTAATGAAATGTGTTGGTCAGTTTCTGAGAATTTACTATTTTTCTAGAACAGCTTATGTAAAACAGGAATGAACCTTTGAAATTTGGTAGAATTCATTGTAAAATTGTCTGTACCTGCTGTTTTTCAGGAGGCAAGATCTTTGCTGTTTTAATCCCTTTTATACTAATTGGTCTGTTCAGATTCTGTATCAGTTCTTGTGCCAATTTTGGCATAATTTAATGGGACTTTATCCATTCAAATTTATTAGTATGTAGATATTCCTAATTCTCATTGTATTTTGTTATCATTTCAAAAACCTCCTTCGTGTCTGTACTTTTTTGTATTCCTTTTCATTCTATATTTTAATTATTTGAATCTTCTTTTTTCTTTGATAACTCTTGCTCATCAAGGGTCTATCTTATTAATCTTTTCAAAGAACAGTTTTGGTTGTGTTATTTTTCTCTTTTCTCTAATTTTTATTTTTTATTTTTTGAGACAGAGTCTTGCTCTGTTGCCCAGGCTGGAGTGCAGTGTCATGATCTCGGCTCACTGCAACTCCTGCCTCCTGAGCCCTGTCTCAGCCTCCTGACTAGCTGGGATTACAGGTGCCTGCCACCATGTCCCACTAATTTGTGTTTTTTTTTGTTTTTTGTGGTAGAACCAGGTTTCACCATGTTGGCCAGGCTGGTCTTGAACTCCTGACCTGAAGTGATCTGCCCACCTCGGCCTTCCAAAGTGCTGGGATTACAGGCGTGAGCCACCGCTCCTGGCCTTTTTTTTCTCTATTGTTGATAATGATGTTTTGTGTATCTTTGATATTTGCTCTTAACTTTTTAATTTAATTTCTTATTTTCCAAGGATGTTGCTTTTTTGCCCTTTCCCCAACTTCTTGAGTTGAATACTTAGCTTATTAATTTTAACCTTTCTTGTTTTCTTTGAAATGTTTTTAAAGCTACATATGTACCTCTAAATACTTCTTTAGCTGTATTCTACAGATTTTTATGTCCAGTGTTTTTATTATTCAGTTTTAAATATTTTATTTTCTTTATGATTTCTTCTATAACTAGGTTATTAAGGCTGTTTAATTTATATATTTTGCTATTTTTTGTTAATGTTTAATTTTATTGTCAGTATAGGATGTCTGTATGTTTAATTCTTTATAGTTTATGGATACTTCCATTATAGTCTATTATATTGCCTATATTTCTAAATATTACATGTATGCTTTGAAAGAAAGATGTGTGTGTGTGTGTGTGTGTGTGTATCCACAAACTTGATTTATAATTATATTGTTCTTCCCTTCATAATAAACGATTTATTATTGTGTGTATTTTATCTGTCAGTTTCTGAGAGGGATCTTTAAAAATTTATGTCTGGGGCCACGTGTGGTGGTTCAAGCCTGTAATGCCAGCACATTGGGAGGCTGAGGTGGGCAGATCACTTGAGGTCAGGAGTTCGAGACTAGCCTGGACAACATGGTGAAACCCCATCTCTACTAAAAATACAAAAATTAGCCGGGCTTGATGGCAGGTACCTGTAATCCCAGCTACTCGGGAGGCTGAGGCAGGAAAGTTGCTTGAACCTGGGAGGTGGAGGTTGCAGTGAGCTGAGATTGCACCATTGCACACCAGCCTGGGTGACAAGAATGAGACTCCGTCTCAAAAAAAAAAAAACAAAAAAACAAAAAAACAAAAGCACAGATATACCTTCCATTTAAAAATATGTGTCTGTAAATTTTGATTTATTTGTTATTTCTTATATTTTGATTTATTTGTATTTCCTACAGTCTTGTCAATTGTAGCTTGATATATTTTGAAGTTGTGTCGTTATACACATATGTGTATGGTAGAATATACCTAGTTGTATTTTTGTATACATGCATATCCATATATGTGGGTAACTATTTGTACACATATTTATCATCAGTATTTAGTGAGCATTTACAATGTGCTAGGCCGTTTCTAAGCACTTTGTAATTAATTCTCATTACATTAATTAATTGATCCTTAGAACATATCTAGTATAATGTCTATTTTAGGAATATAAATAGTATCGATCTCAGGAATTCCAGTAGTTTTTGTTCCTAAGATGCAGAAGAGTTATGCAGTTGGTAAGTATACTTTAAGATAATTCTAATTGATCTGAAATGGGGCTAAGCATTGGTATTTTGAAAGAGCTCTTTAGAGATTCAAGGATTTTGCTACATACTCAGCATTGCTGCTGTAGAATCAGCCCTAGTCTTGTCCTCCTATTATGTTCTTTCTCCCCTAATAAATAGCAATATACACAATACAGTAGGTTAAACTTTCATGGTTCTCTAACCCTGAGTTTAATAATTAAATCAAGAATCATCACTGGATACTAAAACCATTGAGATAAAGGTTTTGGGGACCAGAATATTCACGTGGACTCAAAGTGTCATGCCACACTTGACTTACTAATTAATTACAGTGGGCAGAATGTCCTTTATAGTAGACATATTTGGTAGTCACCAGTCTAACCAACTGATGAAGCTTAGCATCATTAATTGGGATAGTCTGACATTTTGTACCTTCTGATGGGATGCATTATTGTATATCATTATCTGTGAAGCATTCATGCTAAAAATATTTCAACTGAATCAAGCCTCTAGCCCTAACCTCCAGTCTACTGGAAATACAGGGGATATTGGAATAAGTTAAATGACACCAAGGGAGAAGTAATAAGATTAAATCCAATGCCATGAAAAGCAAGGGGGAGCTGTTTTAGTGGAAGAAAAAGCAAGAGAGACATAACTAAAAATATTGTGTGAAGCTTGGTTAGAACTTGAGTTGGGGAAAAAATATGGTAGCAACAATTGGGGAGATTTAAATTTAGAGTGGATATTAGGTGACATTTTGGAATTACCATTAATTTTCTTAGGTGCGATAATGATATTGCAGAGATATAGGAGAATGTCCTTATTTTTAGGAGACACTGGCTAACATGGTTGGGGTGAAGTATCCTGACGTCTTTAATTTATTTTGAATGGTTCAGAAAAAAGAATAAACAAAACTGTGGTTGTGTGTGTGTGCAAACACACATGCATATACAAATCAAGAGAGAATGGGTGCAAATGTAGCAATATGTTAATTGGTGAATCAATAGGTATTCATAATATCAGTCTTTCAGCTTTTTAGTAAATTTAAAAATCTTTAAAATAAAACATTGTGTGAAAAAATACTCCATGCATTACTGAAAGAGAAAAATTGCCATGTTCTGCAGTTTGGTGTGGATTTCAAGAGCTAGCATTGCTCATTCCATCTTTGTTCCCGAAGTTACTCTAAAGCAGAAAATAATTATTGCTTATTGTTCAATACAAATATAGTCAGGACTGCTGTTTTCAGCTGGATATTTTTTCTAAAAATTACTTTTATTCAGTCAGTCACAATTTTATTTCCCATTAAAAATGCCAATGTATCACACAAGGTATTAGTAAAATAAAAATCTTGAGTAAAGATTTTTTAACTTATTTGAGTTAACAGTGGATTAAGAGAAATTCTTGGGAAAATTAATGAAACCTTTAAGTAATTTTATAAGCATGATTGTTTTTGTGAACCTCATGTAAAAGTCAAACAGAATGACTTTTGCAAAAGTCAACATTCCTCCTGCAAAAGTCAAACATTCATTTGCTTGAATGTTCTGATTATTTCTAATAATTTTGCAGTTGGTTGTTTTGATTTTCTAGGTGTAAAGTAATTTTGTCTTTTCCTTTCTAATTTTGTACCTTTTATTTATTACCTTATTTCATTGGCCATTACTTTAAGAACTGTGTTGCATAATAGTGGTGATTGCCTTGTTCCGGATTTTAGTGAGAATGCTTCCAATATTAAACCCTCAAGCACAATGCTGGTTATTGGCTTGAGACCAAGTTAACCAAATGTCCTCTTTTATATTAAAAGTTTCTGTTGGGAATAGATGTTGAATTCTCTTCAAGTGCCTTTTGAGCCTCTTTCAAGATGCTGTTTTTCCCTTTGGCTTGTTAACATGATGACATATAATATTGAATAATACTTGCATTCCACATCTGACCATGACCCTCATTTAGTCATGGTATGTAGCATGCATTAACATGTAACTCAGTTGTGTTTGCTAATAATTTATTCATGATTTTTGGATTTACAGTAAAAAGTGACATTGGTCTGCAGTTTCTTCTTATTGTCTTTATAACTTTGTAGGAAGAATTGGGGAGCTTTTCTTGTTGCCTTGAAATAGTTACAATAGCATTGAGAGTGATCACGTATTCTCAATGATTGAAGCAATTAAAGAACTCATACTTGAAACATGGGCTAGAGCGTTCTATAGTTGGTAACTTTCTCAATCTCTAGTGATTATTAATTTCTTTAAATTTTCTTTGCATGTATTCATTTTGATAATTATATTTTCCAGGAAAATAATACATTTTAAGCACATATTGTAATGTATTGGAATAGAGCTGTGCAAAGTATTTTCAGTTGTTTAGTTTCCTCTGTATCTGTGATCATAACCCCTTTCAGGTCCCCTCACCACCACCTTTTTTAACACTAGCTAGTGACTTAATCTGTTTAATTTCTAATGGAAATAGATTTCTGCCATTTTTATTTATTGTAAATAATTTCTACTGTTTTTATTACCAAAGAATTTCTTTTAGATATGGTAAATCTGAGATGGTCAAATTTCGTTAGAAATACAGACTGAAGTTCATGATAGAGGTTTGTGAACTGGAAATGCAGTTTAATGAGTCATTAGTGTCAAATTAGTTCCTTGAGTCACTCCTGGATTCTGAAAGTTCTTTTAAGAGACTGTCAGAGGACAAGGGCCTACCTGTTCTCTTTTCCTGCCACCTGACTTTCCCTCCTTGAATGCAGTAGGTATTGTTTATCAAACTGTCCCCTGCCCTGGAGTCTCTATAACACGCAGAAACTTTTGTGGGTTAAATTTGTTTTTTATTGTGGTAAAAAATTTTGCCATTTTAACAATTTTTAAGTGTACAATTCAGTGTCATTCATTGCATTTGCTGTGTTGTGCAACCACTACCACTATTTCCCAAACCTTTTCACCATCCCAAACAGAAGCTCTATAACCAGTAACCAGCCACTCCTCATTTCTCCCCCAACTCCTGATAACCACAAATCTACTTCCTTTCTATAAATTTTCCTATTCTAGAGATTTCATATAAGTGGAATCATGCAATGTTCTTTTGTGTCTGGCTTTTTTCACTTAGCACAATGTTTTCAAGGTACACGTATGTTGTAGCGTGTATCAGAACATCCTATTCTGTGGCTGAATAATATTCCATTATATTGTATATACTGAATTCTGGTATTTTTGTTTGTTTGTTTTTTGCTTTTGAGACAAAGACTCAGTGGGTCTGGCTCTGTTCCCCAGGCTGGAGTGCAGTGGTGTGATCTCAGCTCACTGCAGCCTCTGCCTCCTAGGCTCAAACCATCCTCTCACCTCAGCCTCCTGGAGTAGCTGGGACTACAGGTGGCGCCACCACACCCAGCTAACTTTTGTATTTTTTGTAGAGATGGGGTTTCACCATGTTGCCCAGGTTGGTCTCAAACTCTTGAGATCAAGCGGTCTGCCCGCCCTGGTCCCCCAAAGTGCTGGGATTACAGATGTGAGCCACCATGCCCAGCCATACATTTTGTTTATCCATCCATGTTGATGAACACTTGAATTATTTCTGCCTTTGGCTATTGAATAGTGAATAATGCTGAAATGAACATTGGTATACAAGTATCCGTTTGAGTCACTGTTTTCAATTCTTTTTATACCTAAGTCATATAGGAGTAGAATTGCTGGGTCATAGGGTAATTCTGTGTTTAGCTTTTTGAAGATTGTGAGGTTTTTTAAAAAGGGATTTTTGTTGGCTATTAAATACATGGTTATTAGGTGGGTTAACAGAAACTGAAGATTTTGATATATTATAGAAAATTTTGAAATAATAATGATTACATCTGTTCTTTATTCACATATAACTGGAGCCTGCCCAGCTCTTTTTCAGGCTTTTCCTTTTCACTTCTTTCTCTTCCCATTTTTTAAAATCCTGGAGTCTTTCCTACCTACTTGCCTTGTTTCTCTTTTACACAAACAGACCTAGGCAGCGTGGGTTTCAGAACATTTTTCTAACATTACAAAGAACTTATTTTATAGAATATACTCTGCCCCATGCTGCCTCTTCCAGCTAGCAAGAAGCATCAGCCTTGCTGGCACTTTCAGCACAAAATTATTGGGACAGAAACCTAAATAAAAGGAAATAATGTCTCACAAATGTTGTTCATCCTGTTATCAGGAAACAGGGATTCCCAGACCTTTAGCATGTCAGTCACTATGTGTGCTTATCCTTCTCTTTTGTTGAAGGTGAGTGAAGACTTGAAGGCCCCTGTGCCTGTCATCCCCATGGCTTTTCCGGCACCTTTTCCAATATGGTGTTCCTGACTCTCTTGCTTGCTCTGCACTTTTAGCTTTATACTAGGCTCCCTGGGCTTTTTTATAATTCATTTTCTTTGGGATTACTGGTAATGAAAAGGGAAGAACAACTTCTCTGAGTAATGGTATTGTTTTCTCCCTACTTCCTTTTCCATGTTCTCTAGATTCTAGCCACTTTTGGAATCTTTCTTCCCAGTCTATCTGCTGATCCCCCTCTCTGGTACTTTCCAGGTCAATCCAGTCCATGCTAGTAACAAGGTATTGACTCAAGGGCCATATCTATTTACAATTACATTACATTGCCATAGAAATAAAATTCTGGCCCTGGATGGGTCCTACAAGATCAGGTACTCAACTGGGCATGGTGGCTCACGCCCGTAATCCCAACACTTTGGGAGGCTGAGGTGGGTAGATCAGGAGGTCAGGAGATCAAGATCATCCTGGCTGACACAGTGAAACCCCATCTCTACAAAAAATACAGAAAAATTAGCTGGGCCTGGTGGTGGACGCTTGTAGTCCCAGCTACTCAGGAGGCTGAGGCAGGAGAATGGCGTGAACCTGGGAGGCGGAGCTTACAGTGAGCTGAGATCCTGCCACTGTACTCCAGCCTGGGCGACAGAGCAAGACTCCGTCTCAAAAAAAAAAAAGATCATGTACTCTTGTTGACATGTGATACTCTACCCCTAATGGCTCTTAGTGGGACACTTTATGTTATTTACAAGTACAGTTTTATAATACTGAATGAAAACAGTAAATTTTAAAGGGATGGAGGAAAATTTACCAAGCAAATGGAAAACAGAAAAAAGCAGGATTGTAATCTTAGTTTCTGACAAAACAGACCTTAAGCCACCAAAGATCAAAAAAAGACAAAGAAGGGCATTACATAATGGTAAAGTGTTCAGTTCAACAAGGAGAGTTAACTGTCCTAAATATATATGCACCCAATACAGGAGCACCCAGATTTATAAAGCAACCTCTTAGAGACCTAGATTCCCACTCAATAATAGCGAGAGACTTTAACACCCCACTGACAATATCAGATCATGGAGACAGAAAATTAACAAAGATATTCAGGACCTGAACTCAGCTCTGGATCAAGTGGACCTGATAGATATCTACAGAACTCTCCACCCCAAAACAACAGAATATACATTGTTATTATTGCCACATGGCACTTATTTTAAGATTGATCACATAATCGGAAGTAAAACACTCCTCAGCAAATGCAAAAGAACTGAAATCATAACAAACAGTCTGTTGGACCACAGTGCAGTCCAATAGAACTCAAGATTAAGAAATTGAATTAAAATTATGCAACCACATGGAAATTAAACAATCTGCTCCTGAATGATTTTTGGGTAAATAATGAAATTAAGGCAGAAATCAAGAAGTTCTTTGAAACTAATGAGAACAGAGATACGATGTTCCAGTATCTCTGGGACACAACTAACGCAGTGTTAAGAGGAAATTTATAGCAATAAATGCCCACATCAAAAAGAAAGATCTCAGGTTAACAACCTATCATCACAACTAAAATAACTACAGAACGAAGAGCAAACAAACACCAAAGCTAGCAGAAGACAAGAAATAACCAAGATCGGAGCTGAACTGAAGGAGATAGAGACATGAAAAACCCTTCAAAAAATTAACAAGTCCAGGAGCTGGTTTTTTGAAACAATTAATAAAATAGGTAGACCACCAGCTAGACTAATAGAAGGAGAGAAGATTCAAATAAACACGATCAGAAATGATAAGGGGTAGGCACAGTGGCTCACGCCTGTAATCCCAGCACTTTGGGAGGCTGAGGTGGGTAGATCACTTGATGTCAGAAGTTCAAGACCATCCTGGCCAACATGGTAAAACCCCTCTCTGCTAAAAATACAAAAATTAGCTGGGTGTGGTGGTGCATGCCTGTAATCCCAGCTACTCAGGAGGCTGAGTCAGGACAATCACTTGAGTCCAGGAGGTGGAGGATGCAGTTAGCCAAGGTCACGCCACTGCACTCTAACCTGGGCAGGCGACAGAGCAAGACTCCATCTCAAAAAAAAAAAAAGAAATGATAAGGGGGATATTACCACTGACCCCACAGAAATACAGATAACCATCAGAGAATACTATAAACACCTCTATACACATAAACTAGAAAATCTAGAAAAAAATGGATAAATTCCTGGACACATACACCCTCCCAGGACTGAACCAGGAAAACCTTGACTCCCTGAATAGACTAATACTGAGTTCTGAAATTGAGGCTGTAGTAAATAGCCTATCAACGGAAGAAAGCCCAGGACCAGATGGATTTATAGCTGAATTCTACCAGAAGTAGAAAGAAGAGCTGGTATCATTCCTACTGAAACTTCCAAAAAATTGAAAAAGGGGACCCCTCCCTAACTTATTGTGTGAGTCCAGCATCATCCTGATACCGAAACCTGGCAGAGTTAAATCAAAGAAAGAAAACTTCAGGCCAATATCCTTGATGAACATCAATATAAAAATACTCAAAATAATATTGGCAAACCGAGTTCAGCAGCTCATCAAAAAGCTGATCAAGTAGACTTCATCCCTGGGATGCAAGGCTGGTTCAACATACGCACATCAATAAATGTGATTCATCAGAACTAAAGACAAAAAACACCTGATTATCTCAATAGATGCAGAAAAGACCAATAAAATTCAACATCTCTTCATGTTAAAATCTCTCAGTAAACTAGTTATTGAAGGAACATACCCCAAAATAATGGGAGCTATTTATGACAAACTCACAGCTAATATCATACAGAATGGACAAAAGCTGGAAGCATTCTTCTTGAAAATCCTCATAAGACAAGATTGCTCGAAAACCCTTATAAGACAAGGTTACTCTCTCTCACCACTTCTAGTCAACGTAGTATTGGAAGTTCTATCCAGGGCAATCAGGCAAGAGAAAGAAATAAAGGTATGTAAATAGGAAGAGAGGAAGTCAAACTATTTTTGTTTGCATTGCAGATGACATGATCCTATATCTAGAAAACCTCATTGTCTCAGCCCAAAAGCTTCTTAAGCTGATAAGCAACTTAAGCAAAGTCTCAGGATACAAAATCAGTGTGCAAAAATCTCTAGCATTCCTGGCC
>NW_012116599.1:11801582-11841660 GCF_000951035.1 Colobus angolensis palliatus
TTGCAGTGAGCCGAGATTGCACCACTATACTCCAGCCTGGGCGACAGAGTGAGACTCAGTCTCAAAAAAAAAAAAATAAAATAATAATAATAAAATAAAATAAATAAAAATAAAAATAAACTATGCTATAGTGATTCAGTAACCAAAATAGCATGGTTTCGGTATAAGACACAGACCAATGGACCAGAGTAGGGAACCCAGAAATAAGATTGTATATCTACAACCATCTGATCTTTGACAAACCTGACAAAACAAACAATGGGGAAAGGATTCCCTGGTAAATAAATGGTGCTGGGAGAACTGGCTAGCCATATGCAGAAAATTGAAATTGGGCCCCTTCCTTACACTATATACAAAAATCATCTCAAGATGGATTAAAGGCTTAAATATAAAACTCTAAACTATAAAAACCCTAGAAGAAATCCTAGGCAATACCATTCAGGACATAGGTACCAGCAATGATTTCATGAAGATGCCAAAAGCAATTGCAACAAAAGTAAAAATTGACAAAGTATCTATCTTACTAAATTAAAGAGCTGCTGCACAGCAAAAACAAACAAACAAACAAACCATCAGCAGAGTAAACAGACAACCTATAGAATGGGAGAAATGTTTGCAAACTATCCATCTGACAAAAGTCCAATATTTAGCATCTATAAGGAATTTAAACAAATTTACAAGAAAACACAACCCCATTAAAAAGTGGGCAAAGGACGTGAACAGACCCTTCTCAAAAGAAGACATGCATGTGGTCAACATTTGTGAAAAAAGCTCAACATCACTGATCATTAGAGAAATGCAAATCAGAACCACAATGAGATACCATGTCATACCAGTCAGAATGGTTATTATTAAAAAGTCAAAAAACAACAGATGCTGACAAGGCTGTGGAGAAAAAAGGAGCACTTTTACACTGTTGATGGGAGTGTAAATTAGTTCAATCATTGTGGAAGACAGTGTGGCGATTCCTCAAAGACCTAGAGCCAGAAATACCATTTGACCCAGCAATCCCATTACTTGTTATATACCCGAAGGACTATAAATCATTCTGTTATAAAGACACATGCATGCGTATGTTCATTGGAGCACTATTCACAATAGCAAAGATATGGAATCAACCTAAATGTCCATCAATGATAGTCTGGATAAAGAAAATATGGTACATACATATATTTTCTATGAATACTTTGCAGTGTAAAAAGGAACAAGATCATGTCCTTTGCAGGGACATGGATGGAGCTGGAGGCCATTATCCTTTAGCAAACTAATGCAGGAATAGAAAAGCAAATACCATGTATTCTCACTTATAAGTGGGAGCTAAATGATGAGAATGCGTGGACACAGGGAGGGGAACAACACACACTGGGGCCTGTCAGAGGTTGTGGTGTAGGAGGAGGGAGAGGATCAGGAAGAACAGCTAATGGATGCTAGGCTTAACACCTGGGTGATGGGATGATCTGTGCAGCGGATCACCATGGTCACCATGTGACCAAACATGGCACGTTTACCTATGTAACAAATCTGCACACACTGCACATGTATCCTTGAACTTTAAAGGTTGGAAATTAAAAAAAGAAAGAAAGAAAGAAAATGGTAAATGTGCTTTTAATAAGACTACAAGATCAACTTAGATTACTTTCTATCTGAATGGTACCAGTCCACTGTAGTTGCATTGACTTTGCCTGCTAGCCAGAGGCACTAATCAACAGTTACATGTTTTTAATATTTAAAAAGGATAGGAAATTAATTATAGATGCAGTTGTTACTAAAAATACTTCAAAATGTGAGATCCTGGGCAAATTTTAAAAAATCTTATTAAAAAATTGCTGTGCTTAAAAGTTTAGAAACAACTGATCTAGTTCATCCCTTCTGTTTTACAGATAAGGAAATTGAGGCTCAGAGAAGTTCCTGGGCTTATCCAGTGTCCCACAGGAAGTTAGTGAGTTCATTAAAGAAAAATACTTGTACCTATAGTAGTAGCAACCAATTTCTATAATCATATTTTTTAAAGAGTACATCATAGATATTGTTCATCTAATGTCTGCTTCCCTTTCCCTTTCCCGTGTATACCGATTTCCATCTAGATATCTGCTTGTTCCCCAGATTCCTTGTACTTTGGGCAAAGTTGATCCCAGTTGACAAGCTGGGTCTTGGTTACCTTGTACAAGTTGCTTGGTATACTTGTTGCCTATACCAGTAGAACTTTCTGTAGCAATGGAAATGTTCTAATCTATACTGTTCAGTACTGTAGCCACTAGCCACATGTGGCTTTTGAGTGCTTGAGTAAGGCTGGTGTGACTAATAAACTTAATTTTTAAATCGTATTTAATTTTAAATAGCTACATGTGGTTAGTGGTCACTTTATGAGATGTCATAACTTAAGACTATTGCCTCTTCCTATAAGCCCATGACCTAAGCAGTCCAGTCAGGCTGAATTCTGCTTGGAATTCTGTGGTGTAAGTAGTTTCCTGATGGATATGAACAAGGCAACATTTATTCCTTACTGCTATTAGCAGCTATCTTATGACTTGCTAAGTATTATACATAGAAGAGTAAAGAACCAGAAGCAAATCTGTGCTCCTACATTAGATCTAAGGCCATTAGTGAACCTTGGATTGACTAACTCTGAAGCCTTGCCTACCTTTGGACTTCCAATTACATGAGCTAATTTGTCACCTTTGATGTGTAAGCCAGTTGGAGTTGGATTTTCTGTCATTTCAACCAAGAATAACTAAGCAGATACAAAGGTACTGATAGGCTTCATGTTTTATATAAGGGTTTTGAGTTTCTGATGGGCATTGTCATGGACAAATTTTGTAATTGAAGGAGAGGGCTTTGTGGTAAAAGGTGATGTGAACGACCTTTAGTTCCACTCTGTTGCTTGCTTGCCAGGTAACTTGGACAAAATCACTTTTCTTCTTAGATCCCAAGGTTTTCATGGAGCTGGAGGCCATTATCCTTTAGCAAACTACATTTAAGTGAGGATTATGCTATTTTACAACTTTAAGAATAGGGCCAAGTGGGTTTATTCACACACCAGGCTTTATGTTACTTGCTGGGGAAAGAAAGGTGAATACAAAGTAAAATCTGGATACTAGTCTTCGGGTGCACTTAGTCCCTAAGAGGAGAGACTATAACAGATGTGCTCTGGATCTTGCCTGCTGTAGCTCCTTCAGTGGGAAGTGCCCCTACTAAACTGGTAAATACAGTCTGCTCTTGTCCCCAGGGCCTTGCTTGGACCATGAGTGAACTCCTGTCCCAAGGAAAACCAACACATTGACTGGCCAGTGATCCACTAGATATTTTTCTTCATGGTTTGAGAGCTCTGGAGCTGAGATGTCACATGGAGTCAGGGCTGGAAACAAAGTTGTTCAGGAACAGAGGCTCTAGTAACTATAGACAGTGGCACGTAGACAAGAGGAACAGATTTGCAGGGAGAAGGAGGGACCATTGAGAGAGGAAGGGGGACAAGGTAAAAGGTGTGGTAGAAAGAGGGAGAGAAAAAAGGAGGACAATGTATTTCTTGGGCCTTGAAGGGTGAGTAGGGCTTGCCAAGTGAAAGAGGATGAAGAATATTCTTGGTGTGAACAGAGTCACAGAGCTGGATGGTAGGTAGAGTAATACCTATAGTGGGATTAGTAGAAGATGCACAGTGGGGAGTCTGGAAAGGAGGCTAGAAAAAAAGAATAGGCTGTGGTGAGGTTTTGCAGAATTATCTATGGCTGCTGAGAACTCTGGATTGTGAAGAGTCATCCAAGGTTGTTACAAAAAGGAGACTTGTCATTAGTCATTAGAAAGGGGAGAAACTGGGGCATGGTCGGGAACCATTAAGACTAGAGATTCTGGAGAGAAAAATTATGCTTCAAAAGAAAAACTGTAGTACACCTGTTCTTAGCTGTCCTTGAGTTTTTTCTACGGTTTGGACTATATCCTAAATTCTTTGTGGGCTATGAGTCTCCAAATCAAAGCTTTCAAGTTTTTACTTTTAAAACTGGGAATTGCAATGCTCATTCTAGTATTTTATAGTACTTATAGTACTTATATTATAGTACCTTATAGTATACTGTTCCCTTATGCGGTGCTAAAACTGTAGAAGACAGTACTAACACCTTTGCCATGCAAGTCTTGGAACCCCAGCCGGGCCTGTATGAATATGCTTAGACAGTTGCAAAGCGGTTCCACTCCTCTTACCTTAGGGTCTACATCTATTCCCACTATGTCCCTGATAGCAGGAAGAAGTTAGAATGGTCTTTACCCTTTTTCCATCTTCATTAGCCAACACCTTAAGATTAAGATATTATAAAACCCAAAGGGAGGGATTGAAACCACCATTGCAAAATTGTAACTGAGACAGTGAAAGAGAGCTGACCTAACCAATACCATCTTGCCTCTAATCTCCAAGCTATCCTTGTTCATTCCTGGGAGTGGGCTGAACTAGCTTTGGGAGGAACTTAGTTTACAGTTTAAAAAAAAGGTGATAACAGCCCTTTCTCAAAACAAACCTCCTTCTTGCCTGAAGACTAGATTGCCTTTGTAGAACTAACAAGTTAGGCACAAGATTAAAAATTATGGTTTAGGAGTCATGCAACTGGAGCTACAGGATTCTGACCCTCCCTAAACTGCTCATAAGATCAGTGCTTGAGATATTTTGCAGACACTGCACTTGATGGATCAGCTGGC
Organism: Colobus angolensis palliatus; assembly: GCF_000951035.1. Lineage (NCBI taxonomy): Eukaryota > Metazoa > Chordata > Mammalia > Primates > Cercopithecidae > Colobus > Colobus angolensis. The sequence continues at coordinate 11,806,263 of NW_012116599.1, forward strand.
ACCACACAGATTGATAAACTGGCTTATCTGATCTTGTGGCCTCCACCCAGGAACTGACTTGGCAAGAGGACAGCTTCATTTCCCTATGGTTTCATCTCAGACCCAACCAATCAGCACTCTTGACTCACTAGTCCCTTACCCACCACATTATCCTTAAAATCTCTGATCCCTGAATGCTCAGGGAGACTGATTTGAGTAATAATAAGACTCTGGTCCCTCCCATTCCCATCCCCCTACCCCAAAGACTAGAGATGCTGGAAGACCTGACTAAGAGCAACAGCAGCTGGAATAAAGAGGAAATAATAGATGAACAATACATTTCAGAACTAGAATTGACATAGTTCCATGGCAGATCTGATATGGGACTTAGGCAGAGAAGGATTAACTAATGAGAGTAATTTGGTTTCTAGCTTAGCAACTGTGTGGTGCTGATGTTCTTGAGTGAAAAAAAAAAAAAAAAAAAGTCCAAGGGTGAGAAGTACTATTAATTCCGGTTGTGATTATGTGTTGATTTGAGTTTCATAGGGGACATTCAGGTTATGACATCTAGTGGGCAATTGGAAAGAGAAGTATAGACCCATAGGAGGGGTGGTGAGAGTTATACATCTGAATCTTGTCGAGCTATGGGAAATCAATGAGATTATTGAGTAGGTGGACGATGATTGAATTACCTGAAGTAATCATTGTCCTAGAATACCAGAGCATAAGCTGGAAGATACAGAAAACTCAGGCGTAGGGGAGGGTGTTTGAGAAGTAAATCTGATAAAGATTTTGAAAGCCTTGAACAAGACCTAGAAGAAAAGTATCTGAAAGTGTCTTAGTCTGTTTTCTGTTGGTTATAACTGAATACTTGAAACTGGTTAATTTATTATGAAAAGGAATTTATTTCTTACAGTTATGGAGTATAAGAAGTCCAAGGTCGAGGGGCTGCATCTAGCGAGGGCCTTCTTGCCAGTGGGGACTCTTTGCAGAGTCCCTAAGCTGCATGGGACATCACATGCAGAGGGAGCTGAGTATATTAGCTCAGGTCTCTCTCTTCCTCTTCTTCTAAAGCCACCAGTCCCGATCCCATGATAACCCAATTAATCCATTAATGGATTAATCCATTCATGAGGGCAGAACCCTCCTGATCCAATCACCTCTTAAAGGCTTCACCTCTCAATACTGCCACATTGGGAATTAAGTTTCACCATATGTTTTGGAAAGGGACAAATACTCAAACCATAGCAGGAAGTAAGAAGAAAGGGATGATTACTTTCAAGGAACAAAGGAATGCACCTATTTCCCTTAGCAGGTCTGTTTCCCTTTTCTTTATAAAAAAAAAAGAAAAACAAACCTAATTCTGACAGTTATTTGGAATCAGACTGTCAGCCCCTTTTGCATTTAATCTTTATATCATAAGAATGTATTGAAAGAGAGAAGTTCAATTTACTGAATTAATGTACAGTATACTCAGGAACCTGAGAATCAGCTCCACGTGGGATTTTTTTTTTTTTTTTTTTTTTTTTTTTTTTGAGACGGAGTCTCGCTCTGTCGCCCAGGCTGGAGTACAGTGGCCGGATCTCAGCTCACTGCAAGCTCCGTCTCCCAGGTTCACGCCATTCTCCTGCCTCAGCCTCCCGAGTAGCTGGGACTACAGGCGCCCGCCACCTCGCCCGGCTAGTTTTCTGTATTTTAGTAGAGACAGGGTTTCACCGTGTTAGCCAGGATGGTCTCGATCTCCTGACCTTGTGATCCGCCCGTCTCGGCCTCCCAAAGTGCTGGGATTACAGGCTTGAGCCACCGCGCCCGGCCTGTGGGATGTTTTATGTCTTCATTCCCACTTCTCTCTTCCTGAGATTCTGAGGCTATTGTCTGTGAATGATATGGTTTGGCTTTGTGTTCCCACCCAAATCTCATTTTGAATTGTAATTGCCATGTGTTGAGGGAGGGAGGTGATTGGATCATGGGGGCAGTTACTCCCATTCTGTTCTTGTGATAACGAGTGAGTTTTCACAAGATTTGATGATTCTGTAAGTGGAAGTTCCTCTGTCGTTCTTTTCTCTCCTGCCGCCTTGTGAAGAAGGTGCCTGCTTCCCCTTTGCCTTCCACTATGATGTAAGTTTCCTGAGGCCTCCCCAGCCTACAAAACTGAGTCAATTAAACTTCTTTCCTTTATAAATTACCCCATGTCAGGGAAGTTCTTTATAGCAGTGTGAAAATGGACCAATACAAGGCTGACGCAGTGGCTCATGCACAAGATTACAGATCCCAGCACTTTGGGAGACTGAGGTGGGCAGATGGCTTGAGGACAGGAGCTCAAGACCAGCCTGGCCGACATGACAAAACCCTGCCTGTACTAAAAATACAAAAACTAGCCTGGCATGATGCCGGGCACTTGTAATCCCAGCTACTCAGGAGGCTGAGGCACAGGAATCACTTGAACTCTGGAGGCGGAGGTTGCAGTGAGCTGAGATTGCACCATTGCACTCCAGCCTGAGCAACAGCGTGAGACTTGGTTTCAAAACTAACTAACTAACTAACTATAAACAAACAAACAGATGAATACAGTGAAGTTAAGCTTCAGGTCTTCAGAGCCCAGGAAGGGAAGGCTTCCAGGAAGGGAGGGCTCGAGCCAGTCAAGTAGCTCTTCCATTTTCATCCCTCTGGTTAGCATATGCCGGGTTTATTTAGTTGAGTAATGAAGCATTTTGGGTGACTTGGTGTTTTACCCGTGTCTTTAAGGTTTATGTAGTTTTTCCTTTGTTAGAGACCCTTTCATGGTCACTATGTGGAATTGTCCGTGCCTACAAGTTCATCCTACTGTCATTGATTCCTCTTTGGATCACTCTAAATAATTCCCATTCTCCTTAGAGAATCCTCAACTAGGTTTTTTAAGTCATACAGCAACATGCCAAGGGAAATCTTTGCCTGACTAATAGACTTGAAGTAATGATGGCTATAACCTGTTGAGATTTTTAAAAAGCTATTGAAGAGTCTAGCCGAGCCTATTGGCTAAAAACTGGGTTGTGTGGCTCTGAATGGGGAGAGGGAACTGACAGCTCCCCTACTCTGACTATAGAATGTCCGCCATTAAGGACAGATCTTGTTTAACATTTTACAATTGAAAACTGTCCCTGGTTTTCAGATAATGCTTAAAACAAACAAAAATGAAACAAAACAAAACAAAAGAACAACAACAAAAACCCCACCCAGCTCCAAACATTAAGAAATGAATGTGCCACCCCATTTCTTTAAGTGGAACCAGCCGTCCACACTTCATACCTTTTGTCTAGTCCCTGAACGAAAGCTCAGCTGCACTGTGAAGTCCCACATCTCTGCTCCTCAGCTAGCTGACCCCCATGTGGCCACTCCCCTTAGCTCTGACAAGGCCTGTTTCAGAGCAACTTTGGTACCTGCTTCTGCACTTTAGACTACTGCACCCATGACTCTGCAGTTCACCCAGGCCTCATTGCAACTTTTCTTCCAGGTATGAATATGCTCTTTGGGCCCACCGTGGTGCAGTGGGGCCAGGAGCCAAACCTGTCTGACTAGCTCTGTTCACTTCTCTATCAGGGAAGAGGGATCCAACAAAATGTGGCAGCACTCTTAGTAGGACAAAAAAAGTACTAAACAAGAGCTTTTGCCAGTCATTCTTACCTCTTAGTGCTTCATTTTCCTTATTTGTACGAAACCTTCATAATAAATACTTGTCTTGGTTACTTCACAGGTTCTTACATAAATCAAATAATTCTTGCATAGATCAAGTGAGGTAATGGAAGGGAAAGCATCTGAAAAAGAGAAAAGCATAGCATTTCATTATGGGCATTTTCCAAACCATTTTTTGAAGCCTATTACCTCTTGAACTAGCAAGTGTCAAATGAATCTTCCTGCAGAGGTTCTTAGACCACATGGTGTCAGTAATGAGCTTTAATGACTCTCTGGCTCCCCTTGCCCACCAGGGGCCTCTTCCCTGCCTCTCCAACCTTTGCTCTTGCATCTGCCCATTCAGACCTCAGGGCCAGCCTAACCAGGCTCCGTATTGTTCCTGAGCACTCCCTTTTCTCCTCTGCCCTTATGTGTCTGTGATTTTTGAATGCCACCTAGTTCCCCATCTCCTGTGAAAAGGCCTCCCATTCTTCAAATGTCAACTGTCATTTTAGATGTGTATTAGGTATCTCTCACTGTGTAACAAAGAGCCACAAATTTAGTGCTTCAAACAACACAGTTATTATCTCACAGTTTCTATAGGTCAGGAATCTGGATAGGGCCCTTCTGGGTCCTCTGCTTCAGGGTTCCTCACAAGGCTGTAGTCAAGGTGTCGATTTTCTGAAGGCAGACTGGGGAAAGATCTGCTTCCAGGGTTTTGTGATTATTGGCCGGATTCAGTTCCTTGTGGGCTCTTGGACTGATGACCTCATCTCCTTGCTGCCTCATCTGCTTGCTCCATGGGCCTCTCTATGTGGCCACGTGCTTTATCAGATCCAGAGAGTCAGCTGGCAAGATGAAAGTCACAGTCTTATGGAAGCTAATCATGGAAGTGACAGGCCATCATCTCTGCAATATTCTGTTGGTTAGAAGCAAGTCCTAGGTCACGCCCACACTCAGGTGGGGGTGACCATACAGAGCATGAAGACCAGGAGGGTAGGGGATTATTGGGGACCATAGTAGAGTCTACTTGTCACAGATGGTTCCTCTATCAGCCTTTACTTATTTCTTTCAACCAAATGTGTGATCTTTTCCTTTTGTGAGTCTTCTTTCTAACAACGTATTTTTTCCAGTTTATAATTCGTGGCTGGTGTTTTTACAGTTGACTCAAAATTTTTGTTCTCATGTAACTGTTTTTGCTCATCTTTAATCATCCACTTGCAACCCCACAGCAGTCTTGTATTTAGCAACTGTTGTGCAGAAGGAGCTCCTTCCTTCCATCCTTTGAAACTAAAGGAGGACCAAACCAGTCACTTTCTTGTTTAATTCCTGAGTATTTTGCTCCACAATAGCCATATAGCATCCATTATAAAACCTTCACATTTGCCAATTTGACATCAACAGCAGTGACTCATTCATGTCTATATAACCTGGCTGGAGTGGTCAGTGTTAGCCTGATATATATACTTAGAGCTGAAGCTTGTTACCTTATAAAAGAGAAGCAATTTTCCATCAAAGATGTGTCAAACATTAGCTGTTTCTGAATGGTGCATTGTTGTGTTTCCTAGGGGCCTTCATGGATCTCAGAAATGATGCTATCTGTAAAAATGAATTTATTCTCCTTTAAACTATCTAGTTTCTTTTCCCTTGTAATATTCACTTGATAATCCTACAATTTTCAGGTCACACCAAATGATTTGAAAAAGAGGACTGTCTCGTGGGGAAGTCGCATTTTAATTATTTCCCTTTTGCCAAACAGTGGACTGGATATCATTATTTCTGCCGGAGATGTTCAAGAGAGTGAAATACTGAATGTGCTTTAAGAGACTTGGAACATAAGAGAGATATGATATGTATTTCATATATGTGGGCTTGCAGACCCAACTTGACTCATCTAGTCTAGCTTCCTATGCTTTGAGGCCAGTCTCTACTTAACTTGCTCAGATAGCTTAACACCTTTTTTATTTTTTGTAGTTTTAATGGATAGCTAGCTATTCCTTAGAAGACAGGTAAAGAAACACCCATTGGACTGTAGTAAACACCATATTTCTAGTGTTGACATGATCACATCACAGTAAGATGGGAAGCTTGGCCTCTTTAAGAAAAATTCAGATGGAAGTCAACTTAAACTTTGAGGAATCATTCATCTGTTGAGTAAGATGCAGAATTAGTAAGTTAAAGCCAGCTTGAGATGGAAGCACATAAGTGTATGTACCTACATTTTGGGTCTTTGGGGAGCCATGAGACTAAAAGTCAATTAAAACTTCAGTAGAGAAATTTAAAAGTGGTTTCTCCTGGGCAAGGGAAAGATTTGGAGCAGAGAGTGCTCAGGGAAAAGCAGGAGAGTGTTGAAGATGTAATTAATACAGTTAATAGCTGGGAATGGGAATCAGTGCAAAACCGCATTTGAGAAGACCCTGTGAGGGACTCCAGTTTGGGCCTGAAAGCCACAGTATCCAAGGCTCAGGTCCAACTCAGGAATCTGAAGCCACTGCATGGCCAACTTAAAGAGGAGAGTGACCAAATCCTGCCAAAATGTGTACCACCTTTCTCAGTCTCTTACCAATCTGTAAATTAGAACAGTGAAGGGAAATTGGGTAGTGAAAGGATGTTTTTCCCCTCTTATTCTTTGGGTATCAGCTTCCTTTTCATTCCTTTATTCATCTTATTGCTCTAATATGTTAAGGCTTTTTCCCCCCAAGTCTCTGCCCAGTTATCTACTCTCAGATGATGTTATCATAGAATTAATATACCCAGCCTCTACCCTAACATGTAGAACCATATCCCCGGCTTGGGCAGAGGACCTCATTATGCTTACATTGCATTTGAAATGTGTTCAAAATAGAGTTGATTGACTCTTGCGGTATCTGTCACTCAGGCATATCTCTTAGGAATTATGTTTTCTTTTCCATTTTCACTCCCATCAATGCTGTTTGGATTCTGAAGGTAGTGTGGCAGCGTGGAAAGGGGATGAGGTGCTGGCATCCGTGAGATTTAGGTTCAAATCCTGCCCCAGACACTTCCGAGCTGGTCACCATGGGCAAGCATGTTATTTGAGATATGTGAGCCTTTGGAGATACGATCCCTTATCTCTAAAACCAGCATGATAATCCCTGCCTACCACATGGGACTGTTGGAGAATATTAAATGTGGCATGTATGTAAACCACCTAACACAGTGCCAAGTGCAGGCGACAGGCTCAATGACAAGCTACCAATGGTTAGTTTGAATGCATTGAGCACATTGCGTGGCATATTCAAGGCCATTGTTTTGGGATGTCATTTGCTTTCAAGCCTCCCCTGGCGTTGTGGAACATAGAGCTCTGCACATAGTGAGTCTTCTCTACCTTCCCTAGCACTTTCAGCAGATGTGTTTGGCTTGATGTTTCAGAGGAAACAAAAACTGACCCTTTGTGATCCCCTGCAGCTTACAGCCACTAGATTTACAAATGGCTTATGTCTAATCTCCTCCCCTCCTGCATTTATTTTTATACAATGAAGTTGGTGTTTCTCTGTCCTTCTGCCAGAGTTAACCCTTCCCCTGGGTTCTGGATCACATCCCTTCCTGTCCAGGGACCCCTCCCTTTCCTAATTGTGCCCACTTCAGCCACGCCTTCTTTACTGGTTCCTTCCCATCAGCAATTAACCATGTCCAGGCCTCCCTTATCTTACAAAAATAAAATATTAAAAGCCATGTCATGATTTCTGTCCTCCCCCTATAGCTTCCACCCTGTATTATTCCAATCCTCCACAGCCAGACTTCCTGAGCTTCTTCCACACCCTCATTCCCACAGTCTGCCTCCTACTCAGTTTCCCAGGCACAGCATTCTGACTTCACTTTTCCTTCATTCAAATTAGTCTCACTAGGGCCACCTGTGACCTTGTCACTAAGGCCACACTGCTGACTACACTTTCCCTATTGAAATGCTTTCCTTCTTTGTCTTCTCTGATTCCATATTAGCCTGATTTTTCTCCTACCTCTGACCACACCTGAGTTTCCTTTGCAAACTTTTCTACTTTTGCTTTTCCTAAATGTTGGTGTTCTCCACTATTCTGTCCTAGGTTCTCCTTCCCCTCTAATTCTGAACAATCTCCCAGGGAAAGAGTCTACTCATTCATTTGCTGTCTGTACACAGGTGACTCCCTCATTTCTATTTCCAACCCGGACCTTTCTTTGAAGTGCCAGATCTAATATCTGACACCTTAAACTAAAAACTGACTGAATTTATGTCCTCTCTTGGTTGCACTGAGATACTCTTCCTGTGATGGCTCCTCATCAATCTATAGTGGTGGCTCACACACCTTAGTGTGCACTGGAATCACCTGGAAGGCTCGTGAAACTACAGAGTACTGGCTCCCACCCCCAGAGGCTCCAAGTCTGTAGGTCATGGATGATGCCTTTTATTTTGCATTTTGAAGAGCTCACAGGTCATGCCTATGCTGCTGATAAGGAAGCTCTGTTATAAGGAAATCAGGCAGTCTTTCCCACACCCTACTCTACCTCATATACCTCCCCACTTCCCCCCTAGCATCTAAATATTATAATTTTGCCAGTTTTGACTTCTAAATACCTCTGTAGCCAGGACCTTCCATTCTCTTGGCCACTAGTCTGATTTAGTGCAGTAACCTACTAACTGGCCTCTTGCCTCCAGTCTCAGTTTTCCTAAATCTGTTCCCTGTTCAGAAACCTGTCTAAGCTTCTCAGTACTTTAATCATGTCAGCCTTTTGCCACCATTCTCCTATAGCTCCCCATTGCCTTTGTGATAATCCAAACTGCATAATGTTTACCTGGCCTCTGCCTATCTACATAGTACCTTCTCTTGTTCCTCCTTATTCTGCACAACATACACCAGGCACACAGAAAAATACCAGCAATTTATATATATAACAGTTACTGAGTGCTTACTGTGTTTTAGCCCCTGTGGCACTTTAGGCCAGGCACGGTGGCTCATGCCTGTAATCCCAGCACTTTGGAAGGTCAAGGCAGGTGGATCACCTAAGGTCAGGAGTTCAAGACTAGCCTGACCAACATGGTGAAACCCTGTCTCTACTAAAAAATACAAAAATTAACCGGGCGTGGTGGCAGGTGCCTGTAATCCCAGCTACTCGGGAGGCTGAGGCAGGAGAATCACTTGAACCTGGGAGGCAGAATTTGCAGTGAGCCAAGATTACACACTTGCACTCCCGCCTGGGTGACAGCGTGAGACTCCGTCTCGAAAACAGAAAACAAAAACAAAACTCACTCCAAGAGACAACAACAACAACAACAACAACAAAAACATTAATAGTATCTAACAGTTTTTAAAAAATGTACTTGTGCCAGGGCACTACATGTAAACATAACTCATATAAACTATTTCTGGTGTGCAAAGGAGGAAATTCAGAGACAAAGAGTAATTGTTCAGAGCCACATAGCTCAAGCTCATAGGATCTAGGTTTGAATTTAAATCTTGTGACTCCGGAGCTCATGCTATCTGTCGTGCCTATGGATGGAAGCAGTGAAATTATATAAGGAGAGCTGTTTATCATTAGGCAACTTCTAAAATTTAAAACCCCTCACTGTCTATAACTGAATTATAAAATTTTCCACAACCCTCCCACTCTGGTTGGAACCCATGCACATGCACCCATCTTTCTTCCAGATCCCATCATACCTTGGTGGGAAGAGCTTGGCTTGGAGTCAAACTGGGTTCTGATGCCCCTCTACTAACCATCTCCTTGGATGAACCCTGGGATAAGTTACTTTACTTCTTTGAATTGCTGGTTGCTTTTCATTAAAACTCAGGATATTAACAAGCAGTGGGTTTCTGAAAGAAAAAAAAAACAAAACCCTAGGATAATAATACTTTCCTCATGGGGTTGCTGAGACAAATGAATGTGAGTACCTACTTCTCTCCATCCTTGTACCTTAATGAGATAGTACCTTATCCGACAGTGCCTTAATGGAACATTGGGTACTGTTGTAATGGCTTCCTTACCATCTCCCAGCTTGTGTTTACACTGTCCTCCTCCCCTGTTCTTACCTCATCACTGCTCCCCATCTATGCTCTACACTGCCACCTGAAAAAGATTTCTAAGATACAAATCCTAGGGACTTTCCATTATAGTTATGGTGGGCTATTATTCAGATACACCCTCCCACTGAAACAACTGAAAATATTTGGATTAAAAAAAAATCTCAAAGCATTAAAGAACTGATGGGCACTACCAGGTTAAAATTGGAATTGATAAGACATTGTAGATTTGACCACCAGTTGTCAGGGACAGAAATAAGGTCCAGAATCCTTGTAAGAAGCTGGAACCCCAAAGACCTACACCATCAGGGTAGACCTGAAACAGCAGCTCTCACATGGAAATGCAGCCCAGTTTCAAGCTGACTGGGTCAATCAAAGAATCTGAAGTCTTGAATTGGTTTAAGGACTGGTAGTGCCTCTGGGTATCTGGCAAAATCAAGTGGAAATTCTTTCAAAAGAAAGGTTTCTTCAACCTAGGTCTCAGATTATTCAGTGACTAGCACATAAATATAACCAGGCATCCAAGGAAATCGTACTTCAAAGACAAGAACCATAAGAAACCACAAACAACAGAAGCAGCCCTTCAAAAACATCATCAGGTACTAGAATCATCACAGTCTAAAAAATGTCTGTTTGAAATCAGACTTCAAAGACAAGAACCATAAGAAACCACAAACAACAGAAGTAGCCCTTCAAAAATATCATCAGATGCTAGAATCACCACAGTCTAAAAAATGTCTATTTCCTCTGTTTAAAGAAATAAAAGATAACTTTGAAGGTAACTCTGAGTTGTGACATAGCAAATTGGAAAAGAAACCAAAAAAACCTTCTAGAAATAAACATTAAATGAACGAAATTAAAAACTTAGTGAATGAGGAAAAGTATATGTTTGATTAAATATTTTGAAGAGAAAAAGTCAGTGGATAGATTTAGCAGCAGATTGGATAAAGTGGAAGAGAAAGTTAGCAAACTGGAAGACAGTAAGAAAAAAATTATCCAGACTATTGCATGGAGAGACAAATAGAAAATGCAGAGGAGAGAGCAAGAGACCTAGAGAACAAGGTTTAAATAAGTTGAATTAGAGTTCTAGAAGGAGATGAGACAAAAAATGGGCAAAGGTGAAATTTGAAGACAATGGCTGAGATTTTCCATAGCAGCTGAGATATCATTAAGCAGACCAGTGATTGCAAGTATAATTTTTTTAAAAAAATACAAATTTAGATACACCAGGAGGAAATACTGAAAACCAAAAGCAAAGAGAAAAAAGCAGAAAAAAAAAGGAGAAAAAAAAAAGATTGTCTTCAAAGGAGCACTAGACTGACCAGGATAACCTTTTCTCATTAAATATAATTTAACCATTTCTCATTAAATATAATTCTGATCATATTATTCTCAGAATTTTCAATGGTTTTCCATTGCTAAAATATAAAATAGATACTCTTCAGAATGTCATATGAGGCCTTTCATGGTCTGGTCCCTGCACCTCGTTTATACACACAAAGCTTTCCTCCTACTCAGTTTACTCTTGCTTGTGTGCTTTTGCACACTCTCTTCTCCCTTTCTAGAATGCTCCCTAGTCCCATCCACCTAGCCATTTCCTACTCAGCCCTTCCATTCTCAACTCAGGGTTTAGCTGCTCTGTCAAACTGCGGGGCTCCCATCCCATTGCCCTTAGCACACTGCTTGCCAGCAGTCACGAACATTGTGTGCTTTCAAAATTTGTTTGCATTTTTGCCTCCCTTCCAACATAGGAGCTCCCTGAGGACAGAGCTTGATACTCCATCGATATTCAGGATACTCACTGGGTTGACTCCAGCATTTCAGGAAGTCCCATGCCATTTAAATAATATCTTGATACGTTTTCATGGCTCTTTTCATAGTGCCCCAGTTCTTGCTAATGTGGAGAACAGGTCAGCACCGTCAGCACCAGCATCCTGCATGCTGTCATTGACTGGCTTCCCCTCTTCACTACCCCTCTTTCCTCAGTGAAGCTGGAATAGCAATACCCACTTTACCCATAGTATAAGTTGTAAGTTGAAAGAGGTAATATAGGCAAGCATGCTGTGAAAATTCTTTGGCATCATACATTTTCACTAGCTCTATATCAGAGTGAAATTTGCTTAGGCCTAGGGATTTTGTGAAGAAAGGAGCTTATTGGTGTTCCTGAAGACTGTCCCTCCCAAGTCTTTGCCTTGACAGGAGCTAGATGTGGGGTCCTAGAATGATCCTAAGCACTCGTTATGCCCAGCAAGCGTGCAGCATCACAAATGATTATTCACAGTGTATGTTGCCTTGCCCCTGTGAGGACTTGTGTTTTCATTTCTACATTTCACTGGAGAGAGGGGGGCCCATAAGATAAGTTTTCCGTGTGGGTTTTGAGAGATCCAGAAGGGACATATTTTCATTTACAAATATATATTGCATTCTTTTCATTGAATTCTCTTTGGAAATTGTAAATTTCTGTGGCCCTTCATTCAGAGATTGAATAAGCTTGGATTTGTCAGCTTTGGACTTAAATCACTGCCACTATCTTAATTTGGGTTCTGATTGTGTCTCACCTAGATTCTAACCTTAGCTTTCTAAGATCTCTGCTACCATTGTCTCTTCATTCCAGAGTGCTACCAAATTCATAGCCCTAAAATACATGTGTGGTATATAACTCTCAAGAGAATAATTGCCCTGGCTTTTATAATGCTTTATAGGATAGTGTCCTAGCTTGTCAGTTTCATCGTCTGGGCCTGTATGTTAGAAAGTATATTCTGTAGAGAATAGCATTAAATCCTGAAATATCAATAACTTAAGAAAGAAGTTAATTTCTATCTCACGTAGAAGAAGATCAGAGACAGGCAGGCCAGGGCTTGTAGGATAGCTCCATTCTGTTGCGCTGCTCTGCAGAGTAGAAAACACCCTTGACCTGTGGCCTCTGGGAGCAGGATGAGTGTTCAAGGTCCAGCTATCAAATCCATATTCCAGGCCGCAGGATTGAGAAGATAGTGAAGGCTGGGCCTCTGCCCTGTAAGGGTATTCCTGAAAGTCACTAACAACACACTTTCCCCAGGATCTTGTTGCCTAAAATGTAGACATGCAGGGAAGTGGCTGAGGGATGTGGCCTTTTAACTAGGTGGCAGTATGCCCAGCTAAAAATTGGAATTCTTTTTACTAGGAAAGAAGAGGCTGGATAATTGGGCAGTTAACTAGTCCCTCCCATAGGGCCATTCTACCAGCCTTATTTCCCCTCTATTCTAGTCCTTCCCCACGCAGCATTGTGTCCCCCAACCTGTTAGTAGCTACCATAAATCTTTTACTGGGCCTTTACCATGGCAGGCCCGCTCATAGATCTAGGCCTTTCACAAGTTCTGGCCTTTGTTTGGAGCGGCCTTCAAGTTCCTTATTTCTCTTTGAAACATCTATATCTATGTATCCTTCAAGCCTCAACTTACTTCCTCAGTGAGTTTTCTTCATTAACAGTGATAGAACATTATCCCTTACTTTTGCGTATAGCAGTGTGGTGCACTGAAAGAGTTTCATGGATTTAGTGGTTGCACAGATCTGCATTTGAATATCCTCTCTCCAGGTTGGGCTGGAAAGTTTCTCAGCATATAAATTGTATGTAAAGCAACAGCCCAGGTGTATCTTCTGAGTTCCAGACCTTCATTTTGAATTGCTTACTCAGTTTCTTCACTTAAAAGTCTCATATGTGACCTCTCAAATAGAACCACCTCCGAAACAGAATTACTGATCTTTACCCCTTCTTCTCGTCTTTCCTGTGCCATAAGTGATGCCACTACCAACCAAGTTTCTGGTGTCAGAAAGCTGGAAATAATCCTTGACCTCTTGATAATCCTTAAGCTCTTATATGTAATTATCACCAAGACTATTCAGTTCTAAAATATATCTTAATTCTGTCTCCAGTGCCTGCATCACAGCTCCATCCTCTCATGTCTTGACTATTGCAGTAGCTTTTAACTGGTCTGCCTACACCGACTGTTAGCCTGCTCTTGTCTTGCCCTGGTCAATGTTGCTCTCTTGCACAGAATCCTTAACCATCTTGCCGTTGTACTTAAATTCTGGCTTTTTGTATTCTGCAAGGCCCACACCTGACTTGGCACCCATCTGCCTCTCATTCTCATCTCTAGCCATGCCCATTCTTGCTGACTGTGCTCCAGCCATGCCTCATGGTCTTTGTTCTGGTTCTTGATTGTGTGAGGAACTTCCTGCCTTTGCCCTTTCCTGTGTGCCATTCCTATCCTGGGTCTCTCATTCTCTTCTTCACTCCTGTATACACTGTCCTTATGTCTCAATTTAAATTCTCTCCCTGATCTCTAATCTAAATCATATGTCCTTTCCCGCTTCTTTTTGGGATTATTCTTTCCTTGTTAGCATTTATCACGGTTTTTATTTTTATTTTTATTTTTTGAGACAGAGTTTCACTGTGTCGCCAGGACTGTAGTGCAGTAGCATGATCCTGACTCACTGCAGCCTCTACTTCCTGGGCTTAAGTGATTGTCCCACCTCAACCTCCCAGGTAGCTGGGACCACAGATGTACACCATCACACCTGGCGAATTTTTTTTTGTATTTTTTGCAGAGACAGGGTTTTGCCATGTTGCCCAGGCTGATCTTGAACTCCTGGGTTGAAGTGATCCTTCCACTTCAGCCTCCCAAAGTGCTGGGATTACAGGTGTGAGCCAACATGCCCACCGTATAATTTTATATTTATTGAGTGATTATTTATATAATATTCCCACGTTAGTCTATAGGGCTGGGATCAAATTTCTTTTAACACTGGATCTTTAGTGCCCAGTGTTTAATAAATACACATGGAATAAATGAATAATAAGTGATCTTATGATTAAACAATGTAGTAGAGTCTCATTAAATTGACGACTTTGCTAATTTTTTTTTTTTTTTTTTTTGAGACAGGTTATTGCTTTTTTACCCAGGCTGGAGTGCAGTGGTGCAATCTCATCTTACTGCAGCCTTGAATTCCCAGGCTAAGGTGATCTTCCCACCTCAGCCTCCTGAGTAGCTGGGACATATAGGCAAGCGCTGCCATGCCCAACTAAATTTTATATTTTTAGTAGAGATAGGGTTTCGCCTTGTTGCCCAGGCTGGTCTTGAACTCCAAGGCTCTAGTCATCCTTCTGCCTTGGCCTCCCAAAGCATTGGGATTACAGGCATGAGCCACCCTAGACCAGCTGACAACTTTACTATTCAGTGTGACAAGACATGGTTGATGGAAATGTATTAAGGTGATTCACCTTTTCATCCTGACATTGTGTTTCTTTATATCCATTGACCATTATCTGTGATTCTCACCTGTAAGGCTTTAAAGCTTGGTTTAATTTATTAGAATGTAACTTATTCTGAACAAAGCCTCATTTCTGCCAGGATACCCTTCTGAATATAGAACCTGAAAAGGTCATGTTCAGTCTGATAGGAAATCATGATTGGGCCCACTTCTATAGCTTGCCTTCTCTCTTTAGATGTAATTTGGTATAACATTTTGAACAGTCGACTTGCTGTTGTTGGGATGGAATTTGAGATAACAGTCATTTGAAGTTGGAGCCATCAGTGATCATCACAGAAAGTTGTTTGCCCAGGATTTAGGCTGCCTTGGAAACACAGTCCTCTCACTGCAATGTCTTGATTGCTAGCATTTGAGACCAAACTAGTGTCAAATATCTAAGTAGAGGATACTTATTCATGGTAATTCCACACTTTGATGTTTTTCCTCAATTACCTTGTTCTGCAGAGCACGTTGGTGACGTATGTTATGGAACAAACAGATCAACAACCTGTGTGGTTTTTTTTCTCTCTACAATTATAAAAAATATTGTTCTAAAAGCATCTGATGATTTTGGAATCCTGAATTATAGGTTTAAAAGAAAAGATGAACCTTGCTGATGTCCTCTTTCACTGATAGGGCAATTTACAATAGGAAAGTTTGTGTTTGCTTTTACTTTTTGGAAAACAATGAGGATTCTGCATTCAGAGGGCACTTCAGTAGGTAGATTTCAGCATAGATGGAAAAGCAAACAGTTGATCATTCTCAAACCCCAGTAGGTCAGATCATGTCAGTGTTTCCAGAGTACGCCCAGAATGGTAAAAGTTGGCTTTAAGTTGAGTTTTTGCTAAAAGGCAGCCAGTCCTGAAAAGGATTGATTTATTTATTTTGGCCTTGGCGACATCTAAATGATGATAAGTGCAAGTTTCTCTTAGCTCTCTGGAGAGGCTCCCACGTAAATTGGTTGTGACCTCTAGAATCCAGAATCTCTAACATAGTTGGATATGAATATTTTGTGGGGAAATCTAATTAACAAGTAAAGATTCAAAATTTTAAATGTTTAGAAGTGTGTAATTTGCTACTTTTGTTCATGAGTGTTTTTAATACTTCTGGTAGAGAGCCTAACTGCCTCTTTCCTCGGGAGATGTGGTTTCAGTTTCTTGGGTGAATGTGCATTTTATAAGTTTTTTAAGAAAGGAAATTAAACATTAAAAGACTTTAAGTACTTTACTCTTTACATAATATCACTAAGAAAAAGCCAGGAAAATCAGGGTTGGGTTTTTAAATTTATTTATTTAATAAATATAATCTATTTTCCACCATTTTGTTTGTTATGGCTGGTGCCAAAGTACTTTTAAAAGTTAACATTTATTATGATTTTGTTTTATTTCAGCAGATGTGCATAATAAATTAACCTATCTCTATTCTTCATTTTGGGCTGGGGCAGCATTTAACATCCAGGTTTTTGGCATTCTGACACACAGGCTATTTAGTTTAATTCAGCATAGTTTGATGTTCTCCACTTGTATGATATTTATGATAGTATGTGAATAATGTTAAGTAGATAAAACGTGGTCTGCTGAGGCTGAATGCTCAGTATGAGTATAATACAAGTATGTGACAGGTCCACTGGGGGCCTGGGGTTCTTCTGTAAAGTGAGTAGTTTGGGGTAACTGGTATCCAAGCATCCTTCTAGATTGAATTTTAAAATCCCACTAATTGATATGCGTCTAGTTGATGCCTCCTCTTCTCTCTTTGTCTTTTTAATGTAGGAAGAGAGGATGGTGATGCACCGGTTACAAGAGATGAGACCACCTGCATTTCACAAGACACAAGAGCTTTACCGGAGAAATCCCTGCAAAGATCAGCAAAGGTCATTGCCTACAGATTTTCTCCACATGTCCAAATGGCTTTCACCTGAGCTACTTGTTGAAGATCTTGTGTGATTCAGTCAGGACTGTATTTGTTCATTTAATCAGAAAAGTTAGAGCAGAGAATCATAAAAAGTGAATTAAAAAAAAAAACTTTAAACATATAAATATGAATCCATCTGCCTGCCTTTGGATAAGGGGTCAGGGCCTTTTCTTTGAGTGTGGGTGTGTTGACTGGAGTTCTATGTTATCTTTCTTGCTTAAACCACACTTGTAACGCAGCACTTACCACTTCCAGTTTTGGTGGAGTGAGTGGAGTGAGAATTAGACACTGGAGAAGAAGTATGAATACAGACTCTCTTCAGATTTGTACAGTTTTTGCTCCAGTTCTTTTTTTATTGTTACCATGCGCATACCTAATTTAAAAATAATTTTTAATGTCTTTTTTAGTTTTTCCAAAGTATTCAATTTAGTTATGAAACAATTGTTTTTATATTTCTATTTCACCATTTTGCACAATTCACTTGTATTCTTTAATTATATAAGCTAGTGTCATTTTCAGATGTGGGATGAAACACAGCTGACTTCTTTTTTTTGTTTGAGACGGAGTTTCACTGTTTTTGCCCAGGCTGGAGTGCAATGGTGAGATCTTGGCTCACTGCAACCTCTGCCTCCCTGGTTCAAGCGATTCTTCTGCCTCCCGAGTAGCTGGGATTACAGGCGTGCACCACCAGGCCTGGCTCATTTTTTGTATTTTTAGTAGAAACGGGGTTTCGCCAGGCTGGTCTCGAACTCCTGACCTCATGATCTGCCCGCCTCGGCCTCCCAAAGTACTGGGATTACAGGTGTGAGCCCACACGCTTGACCAAACACAGCTGACTTCTAACTGTGCAGATAGCTCATAGTGGTAGAAATGGTGAAGGGCAAAGTGTAAAGTGGCATAATGGCATGAGACTTTATGTTTCAGAAGCATCCATCAGTGTGTTTCATCTGGGAATGCAGTGTGCTTACTCTACCCAGCAAGTTGGTTAGCAGAGTATTGCTCTTGCATACTGACATGAGGAATCTCTAAATCATACTCTGTATATTTGAATACTAGCTCTGCTCCAGGCAACATGTTAGGTGTGGGAGATGAGAATGAATGCAAAGCCTGGGGATGGATCTGGCTCACAGACCTATTTTGTTTGACCTTGCAGTAATTAAAAATTTTGACTTCATGGCTTCCAGCAAAAAAAAAGAGAGTCATCGGTGGGCAGGGGTGGGGGTGTTCATATTAAAAATTAGACTTTTGGCTTCTCTTGTCAAAACAAAACATTTGGTAACACTGGGCCAAATTCCTAAATGACTGCAGTCAGAGCTGAGTAGAGGCAGCCCTGGAACCTGTGTTCTGTGATTTGCTACTGCCCTCCAAACATGTTTTCCCTCTCCCTTCTCCCTTGTCCCTATCTCCCTTTCTTTTGGATAATGTTTTTAGTGGATTCAGCCAAAAATCACAAGGCAAAACAGCACTTGCCTGTGAAACTTATGCTATGGTAGAGTCATTTCCATGACAATTAACATTATATGAATTGCAGCTAATGTAGTAATGTCAACCTACTTTATACACTTCTGTGCTGTCAAACATTAAAACAAGAAACAAGAATTTCCAGTTCAGACAAGATGGCATAGATCTGTTTTTTCTTGCTCCTCCCACTGAGGATAACTGTAAACCCTGGAAAAAACAAGAGGCAACCAAAGGAGAATTCGGAAAGGTGAAAAGAGGAAGGCAAACTAGTTTCGCCGGTACTAGAGAAACATCATTAACAGCAGGGACCTTGCAATCCCCCACCAACAACAGCAACAACAGAAGGTGGCCCAAGCCCAGTGTTTCTGAATGCCAACCTGGCAATAGAGGGTGGTCCAGCTAGACTCATTCTCACCCAGATCTAACAGAAATCCCTCCAGCAACACCAGGCAATCCATAGCACCTGTAAAGAGCCCTAATGACAATAAGTGGTTAAGAGAAGGGCTTTCCTTCCTCCCTGGACCTGCAGCTTCTCTTTCCCACCAAGAGACATCAGGTATCTGAGTGGCTCCAACAAGAAGGATTCTAGAAGTGGCCCAGCCCAGGAAGCCTCTTTGTTTCTGTGGGGCTGAGACTGTCTTCTGCTCAGAGGCACTGAACATCCAGAGATGCTGGACATCTAGCCAGAAAACACCAGGAAAGGTGATCTGGCCACAGCATGCCGTCAGGTATGGGAAGCCCCCATGTTCTCACAGGCAAGAGAACTTCCCTCCTTCACCCAGAGATACCACACAGCTTGGTGGCATTAGCAAAGGAGATCTGGTCGTAATGTGTGTGTGGTCCACAAAACCTCTTTATCCTTGTGGACCAGAGACTTCCCTCTTCCACTCAGAAACACTGGGCAGCCAGGTAGCACCATTAAGGAGATCTTGCCACAACAAGAATCCCAAAATGGGAAGGCTCTTTGTCCTTGCAGGCTGGAGATCCCCATTCCACACTTAGACCAGGTGGCCTGGCTTGGGGAATTTCTTTCCACCCACATAGGCAGTACCAGTAGGGAACAGCGGGAGCTCCAGTGATACCATATAAACCGAACATACCAAGATAGCACTGCAAAGGCTGTTTTCCAAGGAAATTGTCATTGAAACTACAGCCCACAAAAGTAGGTCAGGACCTGCATGCTAAACCTCAACAGGGTGTGTGACTGCCTTCTAAAATAAAAGATTTAAACAAGACCCAGAGTGTCTTAACATGATAACCGAAAGGTCCAGGTACAATTGGAAACCACCCGTCATACCAAGAACAGGAAGATCACAATGTGAATGAGAAGACAATCATTTGATGCCCGCACTGAGCTCTTGCAGTTACCCAACAATGATTTCAAAATAGCCATCATAAAAGTGCTTCAATAAGCGATTAAAAACTTTCTTCAAACCTTTGAGAAAATAGAAAATCTCAGCAAAGATTTAGAAATTATAAAAAGGCCGGGCACGGTGGCTCACGCCTGTAATCCCAGCACTTTGGAAGGACAAGGTGGGCAGATCACCTGAGGTCAGGAGTTCAAGACCAGCCTGGCCAACATGGCAAAACCCTGTTTCTACTAAAAACATACAAAAATTAGCTGGGTGCAGTGGCACGTGCCTGTAATCCCAGCTACTGGGGAGGCTGAGACAGGAGAATCACTTGAACCCAGGAGACGAAGGTTGCAGTGAGCTGAGATCATGCCACTATATTCTAGCCTGGGTAACAGAGCAAGATTCTGTCTCCAGAAAAAAAAAAAAAAAAAAAATTATAAAAAGGACCAAATGGAAATTATAGTCCTGCAAAGTACAATAACAGAAGTAAAAATACTGTTGGATAGGCTCAGTAGTAGAGACGACACAACAGAGAATCACTGAACTTGAGGACAGATCAGTAGAATTTACCCAATCTGAACAAAGAAAGTATAGACTGAAAAAAGTTGAACAGAGCCTCAGGGAGTTGTGGGACAACAAAAAGATTGAACATTGAGAAAACTGGAGCCCTGGGAGAGGATCAAGAGAGTGAAGATGAAAGGAGAGATTGTGCAGAATGGGGACAGGTGAAAATATATCTTCAGAGAATTTAAGGTTCTAGCAAAAGTTGTATAACAATGTATAATGCTATCCATCTGTACAATTGTAATTTCTTTGCTGATCAACTCTATACCTTGCGTTTAAGGTTAGAGAATACTGGTGGCTGAAATGTTCCAGGACTGAAGGTTTTTAGGGTGAGTTGGTGGAAGGATCAGAAGAGAAGGCATTTGACAGCTTGAGTAAGAGGATTTGAGGTGATAGAATATGGTGGCTCAAGGCTGGATGCAGTGACTCATGCCCATAATCCTAGCATTTTCAGAGGCCGAGACGGGCAGATCTCTTGAGGTCAGGAGTTTGACACCAGCCTGGACAACATAGTGAAACCCTGTCTCTAATAAATAAACAAATTATCCAGGAGTGGTGACTGGTGACACGTCTGTGGTCCCAGAAACTCAGGAGACTGAGGCAGGATTGCTTGAACCTGGGAGGCAGAGGTTGCAGTGAGCCAAGATCACACCACTGCACTTCAGTCTGGGTGACAGAGCAAGGCTGTCTCCAAAGGAAAAAAAAAGTGTACATGTGGTATTGGTATTGTGCGTGTGCGCGCGCGGGCGCGCACACACACACACACACACACGGGCGCGCACACACACACACACACACACACACACGGTGGCTCTGGGAAGGGAGGAAAGGATTCGAGGCTTAGACGTAGCTAACAGACTTGGAGAACAGGCAAGGGTTAAAGGTGCTAGAAGTCTTGATGTGGTGAAAAAGCCTGTGGAGTGCAGCACTGGAGAACAAGTGAGCTGTGTGATGGATTCGTCAGAGAGCGGGTGTTGGAATTGGACTAGTTTCAGATGATGCTGAGGTGTGGCCATGAGGACGAGTTGCTGAAGTCAAATAGAAGTGAAGGTTGCTGAAGAGATGGCGGAACGGTGAGGACAGGATGTTGACTAAGTTACTCACCTGGGTAGACGTGGGAGGGCCAGACTGTAAGCCAGATTTCACGGAGTAACCAGGAGGCCGGGAGATGATAATAACAAGAAAGGGACCACTTGAACCAGAAGAGGGTGCACATACATGCATGAGGCTGGAAGAGTAAAGGTCTGGGCGTGGCGGTGCAGCATGGGAAAACACGGACACCAATTTCAGGGGCTGTATGTGGGAAAAGGAGCATCCTCTTCCCAAATGGGCTGGGGAAGACAGTCCTTAGGACAGATAGTTACATGCAAGGGGGAGGGGGGCGTCCCACAGCCTTCTTGAAAGAGGGTACAGCAGTTTGTTTAAAATAGATGTTTTTCAGGGAAGAAGGAAGAGTTAAGAGGGAAAAAGTAGAGCATGTTTTGGGAGTGAGCTTGCATGAGAAGATGGGTGCCCTAAGGTGCTTTCCTGTGGGGTAGTAGCTGGGAGTGACTGGGGGAGAGGTGTGGTGCACTCAACTGGTTTGGAGGTTTCCTGCAAATGGGCTGAGATTCCACATGGAGTCAGGGACATAGAGAAGAACAGCAGCCAGCTCAACTGCAGGCTGAATCTTTGTTCAGGGGTCTGGTGGGATGTCGACAAGCAGCTCTGAGGAAGGGACGACCTGCAGACTGGCTACAGTGGGTAAAGGAAGCACTGCAGGAGGAGTGCGTTCCGGGAGTGGGGAGTGGGTGAGGGAGAAGACTCATTTTCTAGGAGAATACTTCTCTCTCAATGGAAATCGCATGTGTATATGGTGGAGTGGTGACCTCAATCTTCATCTAGTCAAATTAGAGCTTGGGTTTAATCTTGGAAAGAAGGAAGATCAAGTATTTCTCCTTTCAGCTGTTGAAGACATAATTAAGAGAAGTAATTTATATCTAATAACCCTTTTTCTTTTACAAAAAGCACCTACTGTGTTGTTTCTGTGAGATACTGGTATTGTTCATGGGAGAAAAGTATAATGTGGAACAAATACCTGGAGCTATACTTCCCTGCTGGAGTCCCACATGTCTTTATAAGACACAGGTCATGGTAATAAAGCTCTTTGATTTAATTCATCCATGTATTACATAATTTTTCTTGTATATATATGCTTACTAGATACTTGTTGCTACTTAAATATAGATTACTTAGTCACAGATCATCACTGAGAGGCACTTATTTTGACCTAGAAAAACTGCTGATTCCTGCTAGTTGATCAAATTATAACCTGTTGACCTCTCCCAAGTGTAATTCAGTACTGCAGATAAACAACATTGACTATATCTTTGGTGTTTTTAGGTGGTTTACATCTTGGAGAAAAAACATTCTCGAGCAGCAACCGGCTTCCTCAAACTCTTGGCTGATAAGAACAGCGAACTGTTTAAGAAATACGCCCTGTTTTCTCCCTCAGACCACCGAGTGCCTAGAATTTATGTGCCTCTCAAGGACTGTCCCCAGGACTTTGTGGCACGGCCTAAAGATTATGCCAACACACTCTTCATCTGCCGCATTGTGGACTGGAAGGAGGACTGCAATTTTGCCCTGGGGTAGGTGATCTCTGGTAGGGAAAACTACAGGTCACAGGCAGAACTCAGTTTAGGTGGTCTTTAGGTAAACTTTTTGTGTATTTTAATTATTATTTCTTTATTGAAGCATAGTTTCTGGTGTATTTTGGTCCTGATTCTTCAGAAGTCACTCTTAGCTGCCACCTCAACTGGTTGCCTGTATGTTCCTTGAATTACCAGGCAGTCACATTCTTGTTTGTGTTTTTTGGTGTAAAACATGAGCATATTCTGAGCCTCTACTTATTTAGTTAATGTCATGTGTCCTATTTGTACTTGTGTACCACAGATAATTCATTGCGTCAAACAACCAGTCCTCTCCTTGCAGATGCTAGTGTTAAACCATGCAAAGTCTAGGCATATTCAGGAGACCCCAGGTTCCTTTGCTTTAAAATATGAACATGAAGGTATATTTGAATGGCATTCTTTTTTGGTATTGAATTCGCCTATGGCATTAAAAACTACCCTATTGTAAGAAGGAAAGGTGTACCATGTTTTTGTGGAAACTGTCAGAAATCGATCTAACTTAAATATACATGACACAGTCCCAGAGCATCATGGATGGCCACTTCATTTTGATCTGAAGAAACTGCTGGACCTAATTGCTTCACCAAATGCTATGCCTGTTTTCTTCTTAGAACTGGTATTCATGTTGAAAGAAAAGCATTAAGTTTTAGCTATGTCATTAAGTGTTTATTATAGATGATGTCTGGTTTATGCTTCACAGGAAATGACTATAAAGGTATACAATCTAGAAAAGAGCCTGTTGATTTACTTTTATTCTAGTTTAATGTCTTGCTTGTTGGTCATCTCACTTGTACAGTATGTACCCTCCTGGGAATGTCCTATGGTTAGGAGAGTCAGCACTGAATGGATGGCTACAATGTGCTGCTTGTATCAGGTTTGTTCTATACTTAGCTTCTTATGCCTAGCAAAATAAGCCAAATCAAATGTGTGTGTTATATATATAAGAGTGTTTCATATATAAGAAACACTACCCTGTGCCACTTTTTCAGTTATATGAAGATTGGTGTGATTTAAATGATCTCATAGCTACTTAGGAACAGTTGTACTTTCTTTTTTTCCTCTCAAGTGGTGTGATTGCAATGTCATCATTTTAAAGCCTAACTCATTATCCAAAAGTGATGTCAACCCCTTGAGCCCTAAATAGTCCTTCTTACAAGCTTGCCAGTTTCTCACCATCAAATCAAAAGGCCCAGTAACGGTTGTGCCACCTGGTCCTGTTGATTGTGCAGCCACACTCTGTTTGGCAGTAAAAGAGGAAGACTTTCACATCAAACCAGGAAATCCAGCCTTGTTTTTTATCTGCCTTTCTGTCATATCCCATTGTGTGTACTTGATTGGACTGCTTCCTTAGTTTTCAAGTTGTAAGGGTGTAGTCAGGAAATCTTCATAGTATGAGTTTCTCTTATTACTTTCATGGTCTTCTAGGTCTTTTTTAATTTTTATTTTTTTATAGCTGAGCCATTACTTTATCAGGAACCCTTTTCTTGAAGGTAAAATACAACAAAAAGGGAGTCAGGGCTTTGAAGCCTCAAGCACATTTGCTGGATCTAAAGAAATAATATTTAAAGATGATAGTCATATATTAATTATATAATTTTCAAAATAAAAAATGAAGATAATCATATTTAGATGGAAACATCATGTTTTTTCTCTACTTTCTTAATATAAGGATATAAAAATTATCATTTATGAAAATATGCCTTTTAAAATCTTTGTGAAAAAGAGAAAATTTATTTTAAGAAGTAAAATATGGTAGGTTTTCCTGATGAATAGCTCAGATGACGTCTGTTGTACGAGGGGTGAGGGCTGCAGCTGTTGAGTATGTTGGTGGTCGCCTTGCCATTTTGTTCTGGTTATCCGTTACTGATCTTTAAGAACTGAGGTCACTGTTTCTTAATCAGAACATGCTGTGCTATGACTGCCTAGGTTTCCTCCTTTATCTTTGCCAGGCTTTGACCAGGAGTGTGATGGGAATACCTGCTGTGGGTACAAAAGTGTATGGTTAGCTTCCGTAAAAACTATCCCTAAAAGTCAAGTTTAGCTAAGGTGGCTTCCTTCTGAATTTCTTCCCTACTCCTATACTTCTATCCTTGAAAGTATTGGACTTGCTTTGCCTATGTAATTGCTTCTAGTTATTCAAGTTCAAAGTCATTTACCTCTTCTGTAGTTATGTTTAGTTCACCAGACAGGTTTTGATTCAACTATGTGTAAAGTACTGTGCTATATTATCTGAGAAATACAGTGGTAAACAAGCTATGGATTTGTTATTTAAGGAACTTATAGTCTAATGCAAAAGGATTTTTGCATATACATATATCATAGGGATAATTTGATTCTAAGGAGTGGAATCCCACTTGAACTAATTTAAATAAAAGTAGAGATTAATATAAGAAGCTGGTGAGCAGGAAATTGAGGAAGTCTCATGAGAAAATCAGAACTAGCAAGGCAACAAAGGAACCACAGTTTCTCTTTCACCCCTGTGACTAGCCCAGCCACCACACAGTATCTTTTCTTTACCCCTTTTTGCCTATGAGCTGTGTTATTCTGCTTCTCTCTGCACAGTCGTCTTCTACCTGCACAGCAGCACACATGGCCCCAAAATGGTACTGCCAGTCCTATGGCAGTTACATACTAAAGTCTAGATCACAATACAGAATTTCTATGGTGGAAAATCTTACTGGTCTAGCTTGAGGCAGGTATTTTTCCCTCATCAGTAGTTTCAAGCAGAGGTGGGGGTCCAGAGTGCCATCCATGATTCACACCCAATTAGCAGCGCTGTGGGACTCTCTGGGAATGAGCATGGATAAAACAGATGACTTGAATGGCTTATCTCTTTGAGTTCTACCTATAGTACAAAACAGAAGTTGTAAGTTCTTCCATAGGAATAAAATAATTTGGGGGAATTTAGAGGAGGTCAGTGAAGGGGGAAATCCAGGATCATTTCTTACAGGACAGAGGCCTCTTTGCTGAAAGATCACTCTGACTGAGAGTAAAGAATAGATGAGGAGGGACATGCCTAGCAGCAGGAGGTCATAATACACTATCGCAGTAAGACAGATGAGATGGGAGAACCTGAAATAAAGAGTTGCAGTGGAGGAAACAAAAGAAATGAAAATATTCAGGGGAGATTAAGAAGGTAAATTTTCCCAGATGTGATGACTAATTAGAAATGGGGCATGAGGGAGAAGGAGAGAATCTTGGATGAACTTTCAGGGCTCTGACTAGGGGGAGTGGGTGGATGCTGATGGCATTTAACCACAATTCACTGGGAGCCATCTCAGTTCCTTCCATGGTCTTCACTATCAGAAGTCCAACTTGCCATTTCCCAAGCTGACTGTGTATGTTCATAGTTCCAAACTTTTGCACATTACACTTCTTTCCTAACAGTGGCTTTCTCCTTTCTCTAGTGTTTGCTTGGTGAAATACTCAACTTTTAAACTCAACTCAGTTGTCCACTCAAAAAATGTTCCTTGACTCACAGGCCTCCCTTCTGGTGCTCCCATAGCTTCTATTAGTACTATTATTAGAGCTCTCATCTGTTTGGATTGCAATTGCTTATTTGTTTTACTTGGCCATGAGCTCCTTCAGGACAAGGACGCTTAGTGAACATTTGCTGACTGGTCAGATGAGTAGATGGAAATGAATTGATGACCCCAACGTCTTGAGCCAGGTTGACTAGGAAGATGTTGCACCATGAATCAAGCTAGAAAACACACAAGGAGTAATTTGGAACAGAAAATGATGAGGACTAAGGTTCTATGACTTCAAAGTCTATGCTTGACAATAGCATACAACAAATATAAAAACTCAGGTGGAGAATGCCAAATTGAGAAGGCACAGATGTTTAACAAAAAAATTGAATAGAATGCACACATTAATGGAATATATGATGTTAGTAGCTTTGGAAGGATCCTTAGGGAGGACATGGAACTTGGCGTCCCCTTTGCTGTAAGCATTGCTTCTCTGACACCCTAGTGCTGCCTTGGGGCCACCATTTAGGGGCAGCTCAAAGAGTATTACAACTTCCAGTTGTTATTAAGTTATTTGCTATCTTGTTCTTAGAATTGTCGTGAGAGATCTCATTTGAACCTTGTTCACCTCTCTATACATTACATTACATCTACCACATTTTTATGAATCTTAGTTCTGTAATGCTATCAAAACGCAAGTGAGCCCTTGCTAGCTTTTAGGGATCACTGTTTTTTGTTATACATCACAACATATTTAGTACCTTTAATATTTAGTACTAGACTCTGGTCCAGGATAATTAAAAAGCCACATTGGCTTCCTCACTGGAATGATCTGCAATTATATAATCAGATTTACAGTTTTAAGAGCTTCCCAACCCTCTTAAATCATCTTTCCCTTTAGAAACTCTTGCAGTGGAATTCATGCCTATATTTTCTCAGACCTTTGGGAAATCTGGTATCCTAAAGTCTGGAGTTTACAGTTCCAGCTTCTCTTTCCAGGATGTCGTGAGCATAGAGATATCATTGTCACTTTCTCCCAGATTTGTCATGGTTTCTTCTTGAATATTTAAGGGTAAATCTTGAATAAAATAGGAAAGTTTTACAGCAGCTACTGTGAGGAACTTAATAGTGTTTCTTGGCAACACTGAAGGCTAACTGAAGATATATGGCATGAACCGACCTAGAGCAAATTGACATATTTATATTATCAAGCAAAGTCTGGTGGCTTTGAGGGTGGAGGAGGAGGAGGAAAAATGAATAGGTCAGTATAGACTGAGAAGTTCTTGGTTGAACATGGGATTGCCTAGGCTTAATAGGAGGCTGTGGAAATGAGAAACAGAGAGTGGGTTACAGTGCTGCTGGCTTTAATGAGTGTGAAGGACAGCAGGTTCCACTGGAGCGGATGATGGAGTGAGGTGAAAGCAGAGGAAGGGAAATTCTGACCTTGGAGGACTGTGGTAGAGATGGGAAGTAGGGGGTGGGGGTCTGTTCTGGTATCGCCTTTGTCTTCTAGCTTTGCACCTTATGGTTGTTATTAGCCAGTCAGCAATATTTATTGACTGATGGAAGCAAATATTTTGACATTCCATTCTGTTTTGGTAGATACTCAATTTCTTATAGGGTAGACAAGAATTGAAGAGGTAGTCATTAAATTACATTAAATACATTGAATTGTAATTAGTAGAAAAATTAAACCATGACTAGATTGATAGAAAAAACAAACAAAAGAAATTAGTTTGTTTCATTGAAACATAGGCTCCAAGATTAGCAAACTGAAAAATAACTGTATCCAATCTTTCCCTTTGCAAAAGGAATATTTCATCTTTTTGAGAGCATATTCTTTAAAGACAGCTCTGAGGGAGAAACCAAGTTATATAATGCTATGGACTCGCATTACCAAATCTATAGAGTTTGTATGTTCTTTTCAAGGGGTATGGACCTGGCCGGCTAGGAGGCAAAAAGCAAATCAGGCTGAGGAGGGGGCTCTTTTTTTTGTGACTGTTGGGCTCCACCTGGTGGCCTGTAAGCATCAGCTTTGGAAAAAACTGCGTCTTCAACACTGAGAAAAGCCTGGTCAAGGCAGAGGAAAAGTTAAAGGAATGGAGGAGAATGATCCAGATCCAGGCTTAGGTTACCAAATCGTTCCTTTCCTTGATGAGCACTGTATGCAGTTTTGGCAGTTCCTCCAAAGTTGCCATCTTCAACTGCAATTTCTAGTGCACCTTCTGGAAAATATTACAACGTAGAGGACCTTAGATAACCATCAGCCTTCTCTTATACTCATTAAATCCTTTCAGCTTCCTCTTTGCTCTCTTCATATCAACATCAATTCATTCTTAAATTTCAAGACCTTTTCTTAAATAACTCAGTATTGTTGACTCTTACTTCTTTTCTCCATGCTTTTATCTATTTTCACTGACAAAAACACCTTTCCTGAGGTCCCCATTCCTTAAGTGCTACTTTCTGCTATGTCGTAGTACTGAACCACAAGAAACGAAAATAACTTTTTCTCTCTCCTGATTATAGAAAGTAATAGATAAAATATACAGCCAAAGACAAGTGTATTTGCCACACTTCGTTTTTACTTTGTATTGTTAGAAGTTTGGGCGCTCGGTGTAGTTGATGTTTGATTGTTCCCCACTGGTACATTCTCAGGGCTATGATGCCATTATATCTTTTGCATGGAGTTTCCAACATTGGACCAACATGTATGAGAGCATGTATTTAAGAGTAGTAATACGATAGTGTTAATCACTGCAAGAGTGCATGACTGTCTTCTTTATATTATCTAGTTGTAAGACTAGGAGTTTATAAGAATATTTAGTAGAGAAAAGATGATGAATGACTGAGAACACTAATCTTGACTATTAAGTGTTTCTGATTTCTTTAAGGCAAAGAGGCCAATTTGAAGGACTTTCTTGTTATATTTTTTTCTGTCTGTAGCTGGTCCCTTCCCTCAATAAGTTTTTAATGGACACATCACCCACGATAGTAGATCTGATGCTTATTTATAAAGAATGTTTATATGTCTCCCAAGGCCCCCACCTATCATGTGTAGGAAGTTGGGAATATTGTTTCAGTGCCATTCAGATTAATTTTACAGTAGGACTCAGTTGCAGCGTCATTCATTGTGAGTGAATGAATCATGCAGTATTCATGGAGGAGCTCTAGTGCTGAAAAATTGAAGTGGTGATCATTATAAATAACTCTAGGGAGGAAAGCTTTCTCTCTTACAACTATTATTGAAATATCAAATTAAACATTTTTAAATTTTATTTTTTCCAAATACATATATATTAAATATTTACTGTTAAATTTATTCAAATGTGTACTATAGAAAATGAAAATTTCCCAGAGTTTCATCCCCAGAAATGATCACTATTGAGGTTTTGGTATACATTTGACTAAAATATTATTTTTAAAATATTTATCAACTTTAATTATAAAGCATATTTCACCGGAAAAAGAATATATGTAACACTTACATAATTTTTGAAACCTAATACTAAAACCAACCCATGAATTCATGAACCAGATTAAGAAATATAACATCACCAATGCTGTTCAAGTTCCCTGTCTGTTCTCCTGTATCCTAAACGATAATTTTTTCCCCAGAGGCAACCACTATCTCAAATATACTAATGAAAATGTACTTTAAAAAATAATTTACCCATATTTATAACCCTAAATAATGTTATTTTGTTTTGCTTGTTTTTGAACCTTATACAGAATACCATGTTTTATATATTCTATCACTTGCCTTTTTTCATTTAACATGTTTCTAAAATATACTCATATATTTAACTCATTTTAATCCATAATATTTCCATTTCCTGAAATATACCATAATTTAGCAGTGTACATTTGGGTTGAACAGAGAATTGTGCTCCTGCAAACATTCCAGTGCTCATTAACTAAAGTTTTTCTAGATTCTACTTAAGAATGAAATTACTGGATGATACATAGGTACATGTTTAACTTTACAACTTTCTAGCCAAGCCATTCCCAAAGTGATTGTACCCCTTTTTAGTTGTACCAGCAGTGTGTATGCGATTCCATTGCTCCACGTTCTTATTAACACTTGTTAGACTCATTTTTTTGCCAGCCAGGTGAGTAAAAATAGTGATAATCATTATGATTTTCATTATTTTTTTCCTAATTACTGATGAAGTTGAACATATTTTTACATACTCATGGTCATGTTTCCTTTTCTAGACAGTGTCTTC
Organism: Colobus angolensis palliatus; assembly: GCF_000951035.1. Classification (NCBI taxonomy): domain Eukaryota; kingdom Metazoa; phylum Chordata; class Mammalia; order Primates; family Cercopithecidae; genus Colobus; species Colobus angolensis. The sequence goes on from NW_012116599.1 coordinate 11,836,852, forward strand.
ATGTTTTTACCCATTTTTTAACAGTTAATTTTTTATTTAGATAATTTTGATTACAGAAATTGCAAAAATGGAGCAGAGAGTTCCTGTGTATGTTTTACCTATCTTCTCATTATGTTAACATCTTACATGACCATGGAATACTTACCAAAAGTAAGCAATTAATCTTGGTATGATACCATTAAAATATAGGTCTTACTCAGATTTTATCATTATTTCCACTAACATTCTTTTTCGGTTCCAGAATCTGGGTCCAGAGTCCCGTATTACAGTTAGCTGTGTCTCTGTAGTCTCTCCAATTTGTGACATTTCTTGCTCTTTACTTGTCCTTCATGAACTTGAAACTTTTGAAGAGTACTGGCCAGTGATTTTGTAGAATGTTTCTCAGTTTGTGTTTGTCTAATGTTCTCTCATGATTAGATCGAGATTAGGCATTATTGGGAAAGATACCACAGAGGTGATACACATCTTATCGGGGGCACATAATGTCAGTAAATGATACTGGTGACGTTCACCTTGATCACCTGGTTAAGGAGGCATCTGCCGTGATTCCTAACTTACTACTTTTTTCCCTTGTAATTATTATATAATATTTTTAGAAAGATTTTTGAGTCTGTGTAGTATTCTGTTTCTGCTTAATTTCACCCATTCATTTTAGCATACGTTGGTGCTTTTACCCATTTTTAATTGGGCTGTTTGTCATTTGATTTTTTTGGAGTTAAAAAAACATATTCCAGAAAGTAATCTTTTTAGCAGTCACCGATATGGAAATTATCTTCTCTCCAGTTTATGAGTTGTCTTTTCATGTTATTAATGGTGTCTTCTGAAGAACAGATGTTTGAAGTTGTCTTTTCTTTTTGCTGCTGGCATGTAGAATTACAGTTAAATTTTGTACATTATCCTATATCCAGCCATCTTGCTGTATCCCCTTATTCATTTCAATACTTGAGATGTAATTTACTTTGGCTCTTCTATGTAGATAATCATATCATTGGTAAGTAATGAGAGATTTATTTCTTCCATTCTAATCTGTATGACTTTTATTTATTTTTCTTATCTTGAATTGGCAACTCACAATTGGAGAGGAGGTATTTTCTACACAGTAACTGATAAAAGTTCAGTTTTGAATAAAAGCAGTAGTAGCAGGCATTTTCTTTTATTCCTGATTTTTTGATGTGTTAATAAGTTTGCTAATGTGGCAGCTAATTATGGTAGGACTGGATAATTTACTGAAGTATTTATCTTTGGGTTTTATTTGTTTTTGCCATCCTCAGTTTTTTTAACTTTCCTTTGGCATTTCAAGGAAGAGTAGTATGCCTCTCTAATAGGTTCAGAGCATTAGTTTGTTTATTTACATATTCAGTCACCAACATGTGTTGGACACCAAAGGCATATAAGTCTCAGTGATATACAGAAATAAAGAAATGTTTATTCTTTTTATGGATGATCCCCCCCATCTATTGATAAGGAAGAGACATACCTAAAGCACCATGACACAACTAGAAAGTGGCATATGCAAGAAAGAGGATATAACCAAAGGATAGGGACAGTACTGACGAGACAGATCCACTCTAGGAGACAGGGATGGCTTCCTGGCCTTGCTGCCATATTCCATGAAGATGAAATGATCTGGGTGTATACTTTGTGGGCCTAGTTCAACATGGAAATTATAAAGGGAGCACCTTTACGATAGAATTATGTTGCTTAAGGAAGGGCCATTTATAGTATTCTTATGCTCTAGAACCCAGCAATTCCATGTCGGTGTGTAGTGAATACCTCTACAAGATCTGTGATGCTAACAGTACTAAGATTTTATTTTTGGTAGTAAGAGCTTTACATTTTCTGTTGCAGAGGGAATGGAGGGAGAGGAAGTTTGCTTCTCATGGATGATCTTTTAAAATATTTTGTAGTAGGATGCTTTTAGCAGCAAATTATAAAAATGCCTGACCCAGAGTGACTTAATAAGAAAAAATATTATCTCACGTAAGTGGGAGTTCAAAGGTTGTGCAACTGCAGACCCAGTAAAGTCAGTGACTGGATGATGTTACCAGGTTGCCTTTTGCTGTCCTCAGCAATCCAGTAGTGGTTTCTCTGTGGTTGTGAAGATGGCTGCCAGTACGATTAGGCTACCTGCTTTCTTGATGACATATGACACAAAAAGGGAGACCCTGTCCAACAATGCTGTTGACTACAGTCACCAGGGGAGGCCATACACTGAATTTATTAGAATACTTAGTATCTGTCTGTGGAGTTGAAGGTGAGATGTATTTCTTGTATGAAAAAGATTAGATTTCTGTGAGGAAGGAGGAGACAGAAGTGAAAACTGGGTAGCAGACCAATAGTGGGCACTATAGTTTTTGTTATAATTATTTTTTCTATAATTTTTAAACTAAAGAACCTCCAACTTTGTGATATTAAAGGAAGCTTAGAAAATAGATTAAAAAGTCACTCAGAATTCTCTCTCAAATAATTAACACCATTTGTCCCTTTCAGCATTTTCATAAATGTTTTTACATAGTTAAATTATACTCTACATACATCTTCAAAATTCTTTTTCTGAAATACATAAAAAATTGAAAAATATGACATGGTTTAGTTTATCATTTATCTGTTGCTCAACATCTAAATTACTTTTACTCCTTTTCTGCTCCAAGGTTTTTAAAATAAACTTAATTTTAATTAATTAATTACTTAATTAATAGGAATAGGGTCTTGCTGTATTGCCCAAACAGGTCTCCAACTCCTGGGCTCAAGCGATCTTCCCACCTCAGCGTCCCAAAGTGCTGGGATTGCAGGCGTGAGCTGCCGTGTCTGGCCCATAAAAATAAACTTTATTTTTCAGAACAGATTTAGATTTACAGAAAATTATCAAGATAGTACAGTTCTCATCTGCCCCTTCTCTCCCACCTCAAAAAGTAGTTTTTTCTCTTAACCAATATTGATACATTATTAATGGAAGTCCATACTTTCTTCAAACTTTGTTGTTTTTAAAAATCTAATATCCTTTATCTGTTCCAGGATCTCGTATTACATTTAGTTGTCTTGTCTCTTTAGATTCCTCTTGGCTATGAGAGCTTCTAAGTTATTTTTGAAGGGCATATCTTAATGCAGAATAGGATGAAATGTGGTTTTTAAGAGAATCACCAGATATTTTGACATAGCATTGAATCATAGTTGTCCTAAAGCAGCTGTTATCTTTTCAGACAGTAAGGAGAAGACAGAAACTACTTAGAAAGTTGTAACATTTGAACTACATTACATAAAAGGGAAAGTTACTTTCATGATTCATTTAAAATAGAATTTACAATGAAATTAAATTTAAAATGTAAAAATAAACCCTTCTGCAAGACAAATACACAGTGTAAAAGTCAGTTCCCTAGTAGAATTTGGCTTTGTTTACATACCAAAGAATTCTGGTTTTCAAGGTGACAGAAGAGTTCATGAGTAAGCAGACAGGATAGGATTCTTTTCTTTCCTTCCCCTTCCCCTTCCCCTCCCCCTCCCCCTCCCCTCTCTTCTTTTCTTTTGACAGAGTCTCACTCTGTCGCCAGGCTGGAGTGCAGTGGTTTGATCTCGGCTCACCGCAACCTCTGCTTCCTGGGTTCAAGTGGTTCTCTTGCCTCAGCCTCCCAAGTAGCTGGGATTACAGGCACGTGCCACCACACCCAGCAATTTTTGTATTTTTAGTAGAAACGGGGTTTCACCATGTTGGCCAGGATAGTCTCGATCTCTTGACTTCGTGATCCGTGTGATCTGCCCACTTGGCCTCCCAAAGTGCTGGGATTATAGGCATGAGCCACTGTTTCTGGCCAAGATAGGATTCTTTCTAGGGCATCTAAGGCCCCTAAAGCATGAGCTCTTTCAGCATGCTGATCTGTTAGATTTTTATCTGCCATAAGCTGTCCAGTCTATGCTGCTGTAAAATAGATCTCTAATGAAAATCCATAATAAATTTATTTAAATAAGGAACTTGAGAAATGTTCTCTGGAACTTGTAAAATAAATGTTAATTACTACTAATAGGAACTTAGAGTCATTAATCACATTTGGAAACCACAACTAAAATATAATTTTGTCTTTATGAGCCATGTTGTAATTTGAGTAAACAAATTGAGACTCTTCGGACTCAGAGTATAACCTGGTAAAAAATTTTATCAGAACACAAAGCTCCAAAAAAGACAAAAAATTTTTTTTCTCCTTAATTTTCTAAAGATCCAGTAACTGGTATGACAGGACTGTTTTAACAACTAATATCAGGTCCATCACTTCACTTTCTTCTTTTTATCCTCCCTCCTCCTCACCCTCCCACCACTCCATTCATGGATCTAGTGCTCAGTGCCAGGCTTTGTGGAGGAATTTCTCCATCTCTTGGTACACCTCAGTTCATCACCTTGCAGTTTTTCAGAAAGGGCTTATGAGAACTATATTCCCTGAGTTCTTGTATTTAGAAATCTTTATCTTTGAAATCTAGTAACTCCACTAGAATATATTTCATTGATGATTTTCTGTAATTTTCTTTCCTAGGACTTACCCTTTCTGTAAACCTAAATTTTCTTTATTTCTGAAAGGTTTTCTTAATGACCTAGGAAAATGTTTTCTTTTTCTCATCTCATCTTCAGTAATGCTGAAGGAAGGAGCTAGAGTTGAAGAATAGAAGATGTTTTCTGGCTGGGCGTGGTGGCTCATGCCTGTAATCCCAGCACTTTGGGAGGCTGAGGTGGGCGGATCACGAGGTCAGGAGATCGAGACCATCTTGTCTAACATGGTGAAACCCCATCTCTACTAAAAATACAAAAAATTAGCCGGGCGTTGT
>NW_012116599.1:11842410-11842745 GCF_000951035.1 Colobus angolensis palliatus
GGATCACGAGGTCAGGAGATCGAGACCATCTTGTCTAACATGGTGAAACCCCATCTCTACTAAAAATACAAAAAATTAGCCGGGCGTTGTGGCAGGCACCTGTAGTCCCAGCTACTCAGGAGGCCGGAGCAGGAGAATGGTGTGAACCTGGGAGACGGAGCTTGCAATGAACCGAGATCGCGCCACTGCACTCCAGCCTGAGCGACAGTGTGAGACTCTTGTCTCAAAAAAAAAAAAGAAAATGTTTTCTGTTCCAAAGAATCTTAGAAAATGTCTTCTGTTCCTCCTTTGTAGCTCTGTATTTCAAGGATGCCTGGAACTCCTTGGTCTGCTTT
>NW_012116599.1:11848316-11850473 GCF_000951035.1 Colobus angolensis palliatus
TACCTCAGTTCAAAATGCAGAAATCACCGGTCTTCTGTGTCCTTCGCGCTGGGAGTTGGAGACTGGAGCTGTTCCTATTCGGCCATCTTCTCATGACTTATTTATTCCTTATGCACTTGCATCTTTGCTTCAAGCTCTTGTTTTATAAAGCTTATATTTTTGGGAGTTCTTGAGAATATTTTTGGGAGTTCTTGAGAATATCTTTGGTCATTTCTGTGGTCATATGCTTATAGAGATTGTTTTGTCCTTCTGCCATTTCTTTTTCTTGCTCCCTTTTTTGTTTTTAAATGTGGGTTTTTTTTTTTTTTTTAATAGAATGTTTGGATGGTTCCTTCTACCTCCCCTCCCTGAAATCTTTAAATAATGAGTTCTTCCTGGACTTTAGTTTTATGTTTCAGAAACTGGACATTATAAAATGCTTTTTGTCTAAGTTTTTAGCCCTTTTTCTATTTTAGGTGTAAGATAATCATTTTGGGCCATATTGTGTCCTGGAGGATAGCATTCGAACTTCACCCACTCTTAATTTCAACGCAAGAATAGTATGGTCACTGTGTTCTAGGTCTGCCTTGCAAACACTGAGACTCCCACCACACAGAAGAATTTGTTTCTTTTTTTATTAGTGTAGTTCTCTAATAAACTGTATGTGATATAGCTCATTGTTTACACTTCTCCCAGAAGCCATGTATGCTCTCTAATTTACAGATGGTTAGTTATTTTATGTAACTTTTAATACTATTAGGTAGAATCAGAAGAAATTGTGTTTTATATGTTAATAAATAGTCAAATATTGGCAATTTCATGTGCCTCAAAATAATATGTGATTAACTTCTTTATATTATTATTGCCATTCTTGAATTATTAATTCTGAGTAACCTCTCAGTTGGCTTGAGTTAAACATAAATTTTTTTTAGAAGGAAAGTATGTAGCATATTTTATGCCTTTTAATATCAGTCAGGGTTCTTGTAGTCTCAGATTCCAGTTCAGAGGAATCATAATTGTGTCCCCAGAGGTACTAAAACCTTTCAACTACAGAGATGAGCATTATGAAGGCAGAACTAAATATTTTGTGTGTGGGTCTTAAGTGTGATGTTGAAAGGCCTGACTCCTCCCTTGCATTCTTTCTTCCCAAACCGTGTACACTGCCTGTAGGATGTTAAGTCAGAGCACCAATGCATCCTGGAGGATGGTACTCCCCCTCACAGCTGATGCCTCCTGGTTAGTCCAGCAGCTTAGTAGTCAGATCATTACATCATTCCAGTCAGTGAAATGTGTGCGCTTTGCTTCTTCCAAAAGGTGAAATCCTGAATTACAAGCAATGTTGAGTGAGATAATAGCTTAAAAGATACTTCATAAATCTGAGGATTGTGGTGTTTACATAAGCAATATAGGTAGAAGAATTGCAGATAGCAAACCTACAGTAAGTGTCTCTTTTAGTGGAGGAATTACTGCCTTTCCCATCCTGGAAGAGCTCAGTGGATGCCATCTGATGTGAAGTAGTTGGGGGGTCCTCCTGGCATGGTTCCGTGTCAGGTGCTCAGAGTTGGTTGCTGCTGCTGGTAAGCTAGCATCCTGCAAGGATGGTATCCAGGTCAGCAGTAGTGAGACGTGAATGTTGTGGAGCGCATTTCCTGCTGCCTTGTGCTTTGTTCTATGTCCCTTGAACAAGCACTGCAGTGATGGGGACATGCATGGGCAGGCCATCCTGCCTCCACAGTGGAAGCCTTTCACTGTTTGCTTTCATGGAGCACAAATAGTTATACCCTGTCTGGACTCATTTCAGTGGGCTCATTTCATCCACATGTCTTTTCCCCAGATGTCCTTGTCACCAGTACTCCAATCTTTCTTCTTTCAGGTCTCTATCCATCTGGCTAAACTTGTAGTCACTGCCTGTCAGCCTATCAGGTTGTCCTTCCTCAGCTAAAGTGGACCACGGACATATGGCTTGAAGTTCTGCCCACTGGGAGAAAGTTTCTGTTATACTGTCTTTTCAGAGACCATCCCTTACAATGGATTTAATGCTATCATGTCTATTTATGACTCATGACAATGGAGGGTCAGTTGGAACTAGGCATTCAAGGTACTCAAACCTTTCTGCATCCTCATTTATATCGTGTGTGTTTGGGTTCTCTGAATCTTACTCTCTCTGATTAGTGTCCC